>NC_061122.1:136050502-136350502 GCF_002878395.1 Capsicum annuum | reverse complement strand
GAGTGAATTTTAATATCACGAGCACAATGATCCAACTTCTTAACTTGAAAGAGTTATTTTGTGGACTAGCTGGGGATGATCCTAATATGTATTTAGTTAACTTCATCAATATTTGCAAGTCTTTTGACAATCCTAGAGTGGGGAAGAATGCTATCCATCTGTGGTTATTCCTTTTTTCTCTGTCTTGGAAGGAAATTTTGTAGTTGAATGAGCTACTGCCTGATTCTATAAAAATTGGAGGTAACTAAAAGAAGCTTTCCTAGAATGGTTCTTTCCACCTTTCAAGATGTTATAGTTGAGGGATGAGATCAACAACTTTAGGGAACTACTGCATGAGGCCCTTCATAAAGCATGGATGAGATTAAAAAAAAGCTGACATAGTGTCCAACCCACAAGTTCAGTGAAGAGAATCTAATGGAGACATTCTATAGGGCTTTGAATTCAATTACAAAGCAAAAAGTAGATTATGCTGCAGGAGGAGCTTTCATGGATCTCTCTTTTACCAAGGCTTCAGGGATATTAGAGAAAATGACAAAGACAAGTAGAGCTTGGCATACTAAGGATTCTGAGGTAGTAAGTACTTATTCTAATAGGATGTCAGTAGAGAAGCATCAGAGAGAAGAGGAATGTGATCAAGATATATCTCATATGAAGACATAGATGAACATGCTTAAAAACATTTTTTCTTAGGAAAGGTAGAAAAAGTCAAAGCTGTGGGGTCACATAGTAGAAGAGCTGAATCCAATTTTGAAGAGGAGGCAAACTATCTGAACAACCAGGGGGTTTTCGGGCTAGTGGCAAAGGAAATAAAGGTCGAAATTATTATGATAAAAATGGTTATAGAGATCGTGACCAAGGAAGCTGGAAGAACAAAAATTATATCGGTGGACTATATGTGCCACATGAAAGTCGTAACACTGCTGCAAATAATTATGGGAAGATGTTTATGGAGGACATGATGGAAATTTTTTTGAAATAAGTAGAGTCAACAAATGTTGGAGTGAGGGAAATAAAGAGTAACTTGTCGACCATGAGTCAATTAGTGGATTCACACTTAACATTTATCAAAGAATTAGAGCAGCAGATGAGCCAATTATCAGTAGCATTCAAATAAATAAAGAGTGGAACATTTCCAAGTGAAATAATATAGTACCCTAGGAATAATAGTTCATGTATGGTGATTACCACTAGAAGTGGTAAGATATTACTTGAACTATACTCGAGAGAAACTACTCATAATGATTTAGTAGAACTAGAAGAGAAGTGAATGATGAATTTTCAATAGAGTCTGAGAAGCTAAAAAATATAGAAAAAAAGAGTACAGAGGTGGAGAAAAAAAAAAGAAAGGAGGTTGAGGAAACTCCAGAAGGAATACCAAAGCCACTACCTCAATTTCCATATAGATTGAAGAAGAAAGAAGATGAGGGTATGTTTAGCAAATTCATAGCTATGCTGACGTAGTTAATAAAGAATGTACCTTTTGTTGAGGCATTAGAGTAAATTCCAAGATATGCTAAATTTATGAAAGAACTTGTGACAAAGAAATGGACAGTCAGCTACGAGCCTATGGATAACCTTCATCATTGTAGCGCTATTGCCACTAGATCACTAATGCAGAAGAAAGCCGATCTGGTAGCATTCACTGTCTCCTGTACTATCAGAGTGTTTAGTTTGGAGCAACCATAAATTTTATTCCATTAGCGATCTTCAAATAGTTGGGTTTAGGGGATTCCTAAGCCACCTACTATGCGACTTTTAATGGTAGACAGATCAGTAAAGAGATCGGTGGAGATTTTATATGATGTAATTCTGAAGGTGGCTAGATTTATATTTCTTACAGACTTCATAATACTTGATTACGAAGTAGACTTTGAATACTCATAATTTTGGGTAGGCCATTTTTGTAAACTGGGAGAGTGTTGGTTGACCTAGAGCTAAATGAACTGAAATTTAGGCTCAATAATGAAGAAGTTAGCTTGTAGATATGTCAATCTATAAAGCAACCGAAGGAGATTAGTGTAGTTTAAGTTATTAATGTTATCTATAAAGATGATATAGATGTGCCAGTTGAGGAAAGGTTTGCTATGGAAACCTTAGCCGCAGTCTTGATGAATTTAGATAGTGAACGAATTGATGAGTACGATGAGACTATATGTGCCTTGACTGGGATGGGGTCGTATTCATATGCCCCTAAGAAGTTAGACTTGGACCTGAAAAATAATCCAACATTGCCTGCCAAACCTTCTATCAAAGAACCACCAGAAGGAGTTTCCAAGTCATCTACAGTATGTGCTTCTAGGTGATAGAAACACTTTACCGGTGATTATTGCAGCAGATTTGGTAGAGTATCAGGTTGAGGCTCTTATTTTTGTATTGAGGCACTATAAGAGGGCTATTGGGTGGATGATTACCTACATCATAGGAATTCCACCTGGCATCTGTACACATAAGATTCAATTGAAAAAGGACAACACTCCTACTATTGAGCATTAGTGCAGGCTGATACACCGATTCATGAAGTAGTGAAGAAGGAGATAATAAAGTGGTTAGATGCAGGAGTAGTTTACCCAATTTCTGATAGTAAATGGGTAAGATCTATGCAGTGTGTGCAAAAGAAAGGAGGCATGACAGTAGTGGTGAATGAGAAGAATGAGCTAATCCTACTTAGACCAGTAACTAGTTGGCGGGAGTATAAGGATAATAGGAAACTAAATTCATGGACGTTTAAAGATCACTTTCCATGCTTTCATGGACAGAATACTTGAACAATTGTTGGTATTGCTTTCTATATGGATACTCAAGATATAATCAAATATAAATTGCACTTGAGGATCAAGAGAAAACAACATTCACTTGTCCTTATAGAATATTCGTATTCAAGAGAATGCTATTGGTTGTGTAATACACCGACAACTTTCCAAAGGAGTATGATGTTGTCATGACCCAAACCAATTCCTAGCCATGGCAGGTATCTCAAGTCCCACAATGATCAGATATCACACCTACACCTAAACAAACCAAACACAACATTCTTAATGTTGGTTGAATTCTGAACATATAACAAGATAACATGCAACAAGCATAATGAAATTCAAAACATGTCTATAACTGATAACCGGTAACCGTCCAAACAATCGACTAACATTACCTAATATCCACAGTAATCCAAATATAGCCTTCTAACAAAAAAACCAAAAACTAGTCCTGCTCGTGACAAGTCCCTATCTCTGACAGATGGCAATGATAATGCTAATGATATTGGAGCTCTCAACTCTGATCTATGATAAGAACTGATAAAATATCTAAGTCTTTCAAAGTATAGAATCTCATGACTTTACCACCACAAATCGAAAAATTGAGTCGATCCACCTAACTATGCGTAGGAAAAGTAGACTTGCCCTCAGATCCTACATTTCCTTGGGATACAATGTTCAAACATGGTTAGTGGTGTGAACACTAGCATGAAACTCAAGGACAGGGGAGAAAATAATGTCACGAATACCAATTCAAAACCAGTACAAAATCCAATACATAAAATTATATGCAAGTACATATATATACATCACGTGTTGGGATAGGGAACAAGGCTTAGCATGTACTTTAAAACTTTAGCCTGGATTGTGTATCTCAACCATCATAACATAAGAAGGAACCCATGGGCTATATGGGCCCATCTTCCCCAGCAGGTAGGGCCCCAGTGTGTGTGGACACACAAACCAGAGGGTATATATATGAACTATAGGGGACTCAAACCTCATGACATACTAGGGTGACACGAGCACCAATTATATAATACGATGTAGGGGACTCGAACAACCCATTCAAATGATATCAATATGGGGTGTCGAACCACCCGGTCATATAGACCCCCACGTCGGCAACTGCGGTTTCCAGTATTGGTCCTTCAGGACCTCTAATTTCATGACTCAGCTACATAACCCTCACTGAAGCCCAATTAAAGCAATTATCAGGCATTCCCATTCATTGAAACATAATAAACATTTAGGAATACATTGTTGGCATCATCATACCAAGTCCATACGACTCAAAGTGATCCACTCATACTCAGAGAAAAACTTAGCTACTTACTGATTTGGTTATAACTTTGGTCCCTAGGACCCATCATGACTTCCTATGACTCGTAAGGGGAGTCGTAGTTAGGGTAGTGAGGATAAAATTATTGAAATTTTTGAAGGACCAAAAATCGTGGCCGTTACATACTCCCTCTTCAGATCATTCATCCTAGAATGGCACGATAAGTTATTTATTAGCACAATTTGTATCCACACACAATCACACTTACCTTTAACAGAAAAAGAAAACAAAGATGTTAAGAAATATGCATACCTTAAGCAGGACTTGCCAAAATGGGGAACAAGAATGGATACTTGGACTTCATGTCCTCCCCGACTTTCCATATAGCTTCCTTAACTTTGGATCTCGGGTGACGGAATAAGGCGGCCAGAAGTGACGGGGAGGAGTTAGGAATAGGAACAAGGAGAAGCGAGAACCACTTAAATAGAGGAATCGATTGTTGGTTCTTCCAAAGAACCTTTACCGATGCCACCTCCATGGTTAACAACTGAAGGACTTGTCAATTCAAAATATCAATCGGGATATCCATATAAGATAAGGAATCCAAAATAGCAACCTCCTACAAAGGAACAACCATAAAAGGATCACCTATGAACTTTTGTCAATATTAAAACACGAAACAATAAATGAATGGAGCTCAAGCTAGAACGCAACTCTAATTCATATGCAACATTACAAACCCTCTTCAAAAGCAAGTACGGACCAACATAACGGGGATAGAGCTTTCCTTTCTTACCAAACTGCATCACTCTCTTTATGGGGGATACTTTCAAGAACACCCAATAACAAACACTGAACTCCAACATCCTTCGCCTCACATCCGCGTAGGATTTTTAGCGACTTTGGGCAGCCTTAAGTCTATACCAAATCACCTTCATCTTTTCCATGGCTTGGTGAACCAAATTAGGGCTATTCTCACCAACCTCAAACCACCCAATAGGATACCTACACCTCCTACCATATAAGGCCTCAAACGGAGCCATACCAATGCTATAGTGATAACTGTTGTTGTAGGAAAATTCTATGAGAGGAAAGTGGTCAACCTAACTACCACCAAAATAAAAAACACAAGCTTGGAGCATATCTTCCAGGACCTGAATTATCCTTTCTGCTTGCCCATCCGTCTGAGGGTGGAAAATAGTATTAAGGGCTACCTTAGTTCCCAAACCTCGCTAGAACGACCACCAAAAGTGAGATAAGAACTAAGTACCCTGATAAGATATGATAGAACTAGAGTACCATGCAACTTTACGATCTCTTTAATGTACAACTTGGCGTAATCCTCAGAAGAGTAATTAGTCTTCACGACAAGAAGTAAGCAGACTTAGTCATCCTTTCCATGATGACCTAAATTAAATTAAATTATCGCCAAGACCGCAGAAGCCCGGTAACAAAATCCATAATAATTATTTCCTATTTCCATATCGGCAACTCAATCTCTTAAGTCAACCAATTGGGCCTTAAGTGCTCCACCTTCACTTGCGGACACACCATTCACTTAGCTAAAAAATTGGCCATATCCCGCTTCATGTTATTCCACTAATAAATCTACTTAAGTTCTTGATACATTTTCATCGAACTAGGATAAATAGTATAATACGACTTATGAGCTTTAGCCAAAATTCTTCTCCGCAATTCATCAACATTGGGAACATATAATCTGCCATGGTATCTAAAGATACCATCACCACCAGTCTAACAATGATCACCTTCTGCCTATTTACATCATTTTTAATTTGTATCAAGATAGAATCTAACATCTGCTTTTCCTTCACCTCAGCACCAAGAGATGACTTCGCCACATCTTGAACAATCACACCACCATCCTCAAAATCTAAGAGATAGACTCCTAGATTAGCCAAATGGTGAATATCCTTTACCAATTCCCACTTCTATTCAGCTACATGAGATAAAATTCCCATGGACCACATGCTTAGATCATCAACGACCATATTATCATTACCTAGATGATAATGTAGACTCATGTGATTGTCCTTGAGTAACTCAAGCTATCTCCTCTGCTTGAGAATTTTCTTCTTCTAAGTGAATATGTATTGCAGGCCCTTATAAGCAGAATATATATCAACATAAACCCTATACAAATAATGCTGCCAGATCTTTAATGCAAACACCACAACTAATAGTTCCTAGTCACGAGTCAGATAATTCTTTTCACAAACTTTCAATTGTCTAGAGAAATAAGGAATCACCTTTCCATTCTGCATCAACACACAACTCAATCCCATTTGAGATGTATCACATAGACAACAAAACCATCAGTGCCCTCAGGCAGAGTCAAGATCGATGCTGAAGTCAAATTATCCTTTAGCTTCTCGAAGCTACCCTCACAAGTATCAGACCATAAGAATTTCACCTTCTTCTGAGTCAACTTAGTCAATGGGGCAGCAATAGAAGTGAAAATCTCCATAAACCTTCTATAATAACCTTCTATAGTCATGGGTCTAGGACACTTCTTGACCACCACAACCTTCTATGAATTCACCATGATCCCTTTACTAGAAATAATGTGCCCCAAATAAGTCAAAACATTTAATCAGAACTCACACATAGATTATTTTGCATACAACCACTGATCTTTCAAGGTTTACAACACAAACTAGAGGTGATCAACATGATCTGCCTCACTCTTATAATACACAAAAATATCATCGATAAACACGATCACGAATAAATCCATAAACTATAAGAAAATTTGATTCATAAGATCCATAAATTCTGCCAGGGCATTGGTCAAACCAAAGGATATCTCTAAAAACTCAAAATGATGATACCGAGTGTGGAAAGCATTCTTAGGTATATCCACCTCCCTAATCTTCAACTGATGGTAACCCAAAAGAAGATCAATCTTATAAAAATACTTAACACCCTAAAGTTGATCAAAGAGATCATAAATCCTTGAAAGTGGATACATATTCTTCACAGTCACCTTATTCAATTGGCAGTAATCCATACACATACGAATAGACCCATCCTTCTTACACACGAAAAGAATAGGAGCACCCTATGGGGTCATACTAGGGATAATAAAAACCTTATCCAGAAGATCTTTCAACTGCTCTTTGATTTCTTTCAACTCGTCCGAAGCCATTATATAAGGAGGGATAGTAATGGGACAAGTATCCGAAAGAAGATCAATTTCAAAATTAATTTCCCTATCGAGAAGAACACCAGGGAACACCTCAGGAAATTCACAAACCACAAGGGGACAGTCTTCAAAAAAGGACCTTTAGATCTAGAATCCTTAACATGCACTAAGTGAAAAAGGCACCCTTTAGAAACTAATTTTTGGGCTCTAAGAAATGAAATAAACCTTTTCTTAGGTACTAAGGAACTACCTTCTTATTTGATTACTGGCTCATTTAGGAAATGGAGGCTGACCCTTTGGGTCCAACAGTCAAGATATGCATAGCACGAATGAAACAAATCCATCCCCAAAACAATATCAAAGTCTAACATATCTAACTATATTAGATCTACTAAGGTCTCTCTACCACTGATAGATATCACAAAACCCCTATAGACTCTTCTATCCATAATAGAGTCACCCACTGGGGTAGATACAGAAAAGAGGTCTGAAATATATTCGAGATCAAAGCCAAAATAGATAGCCATATAAGGGGTCACATAAGAGAGAATAGACCTGGGGTTAAGTAGACAATATACATCATGAAAGAAGAGTTTTACCATATAAGTAACAACATTGGGGGATGCCTTAGAATCTAGGTAAGTGGAAAGAGCATACCTATGGTTTTGTCTAGTGTTGGATATAGAAGGAGTCGTAACACCTTTTGGTGTAGGAATTGATGAAGTTGCAATAGGAATCTTATTTTCCCAAAAGCAACTGTAGAAGGAAAATCCCTTTGCATATGACCAATCTTACCATATTTAAAGAACTTGTTCCTTCCCTCTTCACAAACACCACAATGCACCTGACCATAGAATCTAAAAGAAGGATATAAAAGAGCTGACTGAGCCCCACTACCCTGAGGCTAGGCTCCTAGTGCTCTAAGCCCACTGTTATATAGAGAATGACGATCACCCGACGAATTGATAAGGAGCACTAGCCGTAGAGCAAGAACCAAAATTATCCCACTTCTTCTGAGATAACTTTTTACTATCTCTACCACTCTACTGCTGACTTTCACCCTAATCTGAATAAAGCTTTTTATTTTTCCTTTCACTCATCTTCGCTTGCTTCTTCTTTTCTACTTCCACTTACTGTATATACACCATAAGTCAATAGATATCCATATCATTGTTCAACAATGAAACCTTGCTCTCCAAGATCAATTCATGGGACAACCCAGAGGCAAACTTTCTCATCCTAGCCCTCATTCTTGACACAAATTCTAGAGCATAATGCTACAACTGATAAAACTATAAGGCATACTCCTTCACTATCATCCTACTTTACTTCAAATTCATGAACTCCTCAGCCTTAGCCTCTCTCAAATCTTGAGGAAAGAAGCGATCAAGAAAAACATAAAAGAATTTGTCCTACAAAGTGGACTCAGCATCATTGCCACTAAGCTACTCCCACTCTTCATACCATTGGTATGCTTTATTCTTCAACTAATAAGCAGTGAAATCTACACCCTTCACATTAGTAGCATGTGTCATTAGAAAAATCTTTTTCATCTCATCAATAAAATTTTAAAGATCCTCCTTAACTTTAGAACCAGTGAAAGTAGGAGGACTAAACCTCATAAATTGATGAATCTAGTGGCCTCAGAAGCAACATACTAAGTCTGGGAGGCCACCAACTAGGTAAGCAAATTGATTGACTGACAAAACTCAACATTAGACATGCCAGTCTGAGGTGACTGAGAAGGGATAGGGGGAACCAATAGAGCTACATCAGAGAAATTAGAAGCAGCAAACCTAGAACGGGTCTAAACTCCTAGAGTTGGATGAGCTCTATCCACATTATCCTCATATAGGACGGAAGAGTTCCCATGAGCATCATATCTTCTGGGAGGCATGATTTGAAAAGCGAACATACAGGAATTAGAGGAGATTGAAGATCATAGTTTTTATAGCTCGAAAATAGAACAACAAGAAAGGGAAATATTCTTAAATGTCTCATAATATCTCCTTTATAAGTGTGGTACACTACACACCCATAAAAGAGAGTCTACTTGACACAACTTTATTGGACACACAATGGCACCAAACCTGGGATCAAATACCATCTTTCTCATGACCCAAACAAGGTTGTAGTTATGATGGGTATCATATGTCCCACATGGATTGGAGATCACCCTTGTACCTAATCAAACCAAATGCAACATTCCCAATATCAGATGAATTCCAACTATATAACACGATAGCATGCTACAAGGTTAAGGAATTCAAAATATGTAAATAACTAACAATCAGTAACCGACCAAACAACCGACCAACATTACCCAATATCCACAGCAATCCAAAAAAATCCTTCTAACAAAATAAATAAAAACCAGTCTTGGTCGGAACAAGTCCCCAACTTTGATAGATAACAATGATAATGTTAATGATAATGAAACTCTTAACTTTGATGTATGATAAAAACTGATGAAATTTCTAAGTTTTCAAAAGTATGAAAGATTACCACTTTACCATATAAACTAACAAATCGAGTCGATCTACCTAACACTATACAGGGAAAGTAGATGAGATTTTGGACCATGCATCGCATAGGGATACAACGTTCAGAGACTCTTAGTGTTGTGAACACTAGCATAAAACTCAAGGATAGGAGAGAAAATAATTTTAAGAATAGCAAATCAAATTATTCCAAAATTCAATGCATAATATCATATGCAAGTGCATATATATGCATCACGTGCTTAAAAAAGGAACAAGACTTATCATGTACTTTAAAAATTTGTCCAAGATTGTGTAGCTCAACCATCATAACATAAGAAGGAACCCACATGATATGTGTGCCTAGATCTCTCCCAGTTAGTAGAGCCCCAGTGCGTGTGGCAGCATGAACCAGAGGGTATACATATGCACTATGAAGAACTAAAACCTTTGGCATATCAAGGTAACACGATAACCAATCATATAATAAGATGTGGAGGACTTGAACCACCCAATCAAATGATATCAATAAGGGGGACTCGAACTACTCGGTTTATAGACCCCCGCATCAGCAATTGTGGTTTCCAATATTGGTCCTTTAGGATCTCCACTTTCATGACTCAGCTACACAACCCTCATTAAAGCCCAATTAAAACAATTATAAAGCATTTCCATTCATCGAACCATAACACATATTTAGGCTTTCATTATTGGTATCGTCATACCAACTACACTTGCAAGGTAACATCAACATGCCAAACCAATTATCATTACTTGGGGGAATTCACTACCCCCATTGGTTAAATTTGAAATTATTATGCTTCATTAACCCTTTGCATTATGTAATAGTTTAAGAGTAGTTCAATGAGCATATTTTCTCATATTAAAAACTAATTCCACAATATGAGGTTGGGATCATAACCACTTCAAAAGTCACAAGTTTGGAGAAATCACAGTTACTTAATTTATTCACTATTCTCATGCATCAATTTGAATTTTAAAAACCACCATTTAAACATAACCATGTAGGGACAAACATGAAACATTACATAAACAATAGTTATACAAAACCCCCAACTCATGCTTTCAAAATAAACATAAATATCTCATGAAAAACACATGATTTTAAGCAAATTAGCAATTTGGGAAGAGTAACATACCTGAAACACCAAGTTTTCAAGGAAGAATTTAACCTTTTGCTCGAATGACCTACTTTTTGGAAACACTAAGTATGGTTGCTTAAGAGAATTTGAGAGATATTTGGAAGTGTTTGAGCACATTAACAATGAAATATAACCCCTTTAAGTGCTTTATGGACATGGGGTTTCAATTGGGTATGGAGTGAACCGTCAAAAGTGCCTTTAAATTAAAAGCTAAAATTTAGTCGTCAATTATTACAAGGCACTATACAACTCATATGGACTCATTTTGACTCTTCACCATGAGTCATAGATAAGACAGTCTCTAAGGCACTCATAATCTAATGGCCCTACGAGTCAACTAATATGACTCATAATGGGACCCTATGACTCATAGGGTCTAGTCGTAGTTAGCATAGAACCTAATTAAGGTAAACACTAGACACCCTACGATTTGTACCTAATGACTCATAACAAGTTCTTATGACTCATTGTTTTCCACTCGTACTTAAAGAACTTAGCCACTTACTTACTGGTTTGGTTACGACTTGGGGCCCTAGGACCCGTCAAGACTCTCTACAATTCGTAAGGGCAGCCGTAGTTAGGACATTGAGGATAAAATTTTTGAAAATTTTCAAGGACCAAAACCTCAGGGCATTACAGATGTCCATCTTTTCGAACATGGTGGAATACACTTTGGAATTATTCATGGATGATTTTTCTACAGTCGGTGATTCATTTGAGTTTTCTTGGTGAACTTCTGCAATGCATTACAATGGTGTGAAGAGTTCAACCTCATCCTCAATTGGAAAAAATAACACTTTATGGTAAAGGATGTTATAGTGGTGGGATAAATTTTTGGCTAAAGGAATTGAGGTTGATTGAGCTAAGATTGAAGTCATTGAAAAACTACCTCCTTCTATCTTGGTGAAAAGAGTGCATAGTTACCTTGGCCATGCAGGGTTATACCATAGATTTATGAAGGACTTTTCAAAAATTTCAAACCTACTTTGCAAGTTGTTGGAAAAAGAAATCAAGTTTGTGTTTGATGATGAATGCATGAAGGTGTTCCAATGTATTAAGGAAAAGTTAGTTGCTGCACCTATCATTATCGCTCCAGACTGGTCTAAGCTATTTGAAGTGATGTGTTATGCAAATGGGGTTGTTGTTAGAGCTATTCTTTGAAAAAAAAGGAGAAGCATTTTCACCCCATTTATTATGATAGTAAGGCTTTAAATAAAGTGCAAAAAAATTACACTGTTATGGAATAAGAGCTCTTAGCTGTGGTTTATACATTTGAGAAATTTCGAGCATATTTATTGGGAGCCAAGGTGGTAGTTCACACTGACATGTCACTGAGATATCTTATGGCGAAGAAAGATGCCAAATGGAGGCTTATAAGATGGGTGTTGTTGCTTCCAAAGTTTGACTTTGAAGTCAAAGATTGGAAAGTGTGTAAAAATAAAGTAGCATACCATTTGTTTCAGTTAGAGAATGAACAAAGAGACATAGAGGAGCTGAAAATTGTTGAATTAGTTTTTGGATGAGCATGTTATTACTGCTACTCTTGATTTGGTGCCATGGTATGCAGATTTTGCAAATTTTTTTGTCAGTGACATTATCTTAGAAAACCTCATGTTTCATCCAAAGAAGAAGTTTCTACATGATGTGACAAAGTATTTCTATGATGAGCCTTAATTTTTTAGATGTGGTGCTTATAATATTATCAGAAGATGTATACTAGAAGTGGAAATGCTGAGCATTTTTGAAGCGTGTCATTCATCCTTAGTTAGGGGACACCATTCAGGTGACTGGATTGTGACTAATGTCTTACAAAGTGGTTACTATTAGTCCTCAATTTACAAATATTTTTATGAATTTTTGAGGGCTTGTGACCAATATCAATGACAGGGGTCTATCTCTGGACATCATAAAATGCCAATGACCAAGATGATGCAGGTGGAGTTCTTTGATATTTGAGGTGTAGACTTTATGGTACCCTTTGTAAGCTCTTATGGTAGCAAATACATCTTTTTTTCTATGGACTACGTGTCCAAGTGGGTGGAAGCTGTAGGTAGATCTAGTCAATGATGAAGGCAAGAGAGTTGTGGCATTCTTGAGAACGAATATCTTCTCACAATTGGTATTTTGAGAACAATAATAAGTGATGGAGGATCACATTTTTGCAACAAAGTTTTCAGAGTAAATTTGGAGAAATATGGGGTGAAACAACATGAGGTAGCCACACCTTATCACCCACAGACTAGTGGGAAAGTGGAAGTGTCAAATAGGGAAATCAAATCTACTTTGGCAAAAACTGTTAATGCTAATAGAAGTAATTGGTCAAGGAAATTTGATGATGCTTTTTGGGAATATCGAACAACTTTCAAGATGCTCATCGATATATCCCTTACCAGCTTGTTTTAGGCAAAGCTTGTTATCCGCTAGTGGAACTTGAACATAAATCATTATGGGCACTCAAGAGGTTAAACTTGAGTTGGAAAGAAGAAGATGATGTGAGGCTAGATCAACTAAATGAGATGAATGAGTTTCATTTTAGAGTTATGAAAGGGAAGATATCTATAAGGAGAGGATGAAACAGTACCATGATTAGTGAATTGCAAAGATAACTAGAAGCATTCTTTGATAAATGACCACTCAGAAGGCCTACCTATTTTGCTTCCTAATCTATCAGAAACTACATGAAAGTTGTCCCTTCTTTTTATAGAGATTTACCCATCAAGAGATGCACAGAGGAAAAGAATGAACTTCATATATCCCTTTTCTACTTAATCCAGAAACAAGATCTGAGGTTATCCTGGTTCGTCTCCATTTTTGTGAAACTATTCCTCAAGCAAGGCAGCCGATAAGTAATCGAAGGATTTGTGTGAATATTGGAATGGTTAACATTACTAATTTTAAACTCTCCCACAGTGAACAGTCTCAACGTCATCATTGATCATCACTCTTCGAGATGTGTAGTAGTCTCTAACTTGGTCTTTGAATCCTAAGTCTCAGCCACTTACCGGCTTACTTCGCTCTCAGGTTAGCCTTTATACTTGACTAAGTAGTATTACACTTATGTAGTGTGTGTATGTGAATCCACTTCCTAGCCTAGTGCCCGGCTTGCTTAGCAACCAAAGTTAGCTTGCTAAAGTACCCTCAAAGCCATTGCCTTTCAAGTAGAGTGCCTTAATCCCTTCCTCTCTTTTTGTGAAACTTAAGAAGAAAGTAATGTATGAAATAAATTGAGAGCTTCCTGCCATGTAGATACAAGTTCTGAATTTGGTTCAAGGTACTTATTCTCTATCTTTCTTCGTAAACCAGAAGTGTACCCGAGGAGGAGTTAGGAACATGAACAAGAAGATATTTTCAAGTGGGTGATTGGGTGTTGCTCCTTAACTCACGATACAAGATTTTTCCTAGAAAGTTGAAGTCAAAATGGTCGGGACCTTTCAAAATAACTCAAGTTTTTCCTTCTGGGGTAGTTTAGTTTGAGAACAAAGGTGGAAGTTCATTAAAGGTAAATGAAAAAAATGGTCAAGCAATATATTGGTCCACTGGATGAGGTAAAATTGCTGAGTACAGTTTATCTTGATGAAGTCTAAGTAATCAATATAATTGAGTCGTGCCACGATGTTAAACTAGGCACTAGTAGGAGGCAATCCACAATGTGTTGTAACATCATGTAGATAGTTGTTTTTGAGTAATTTTTTGATATTAATGTCATGACCTAAACCAACGCCTAGATGTAATGGGAATCCCAAGTCCAACCAGGACCGGGGATCGCCCCCTTAACCCAACCCAACCACCTATACAACCTCAGATAGACTGAATTCTTAACATATAACAAGATGTCGTTATTGTTCACATAAAGACTCTAGGATAGGATCACGATCGTGACCGACCCAACCGAGGCTAACCGTACCAAACCAACCATACATACCATACCAAAGTAAATATTAAAACGTAATATAATAATCAATCCCCAAAATGTAATACGATGGAACAGTTAGAAATTATGTTCGATGATGCCAACCTCAATATCAATACTAAGGCTCAGGCTAACAGTTCTACTGATCCCGCCCATACCAATCCCTAGAAGTACCACAAAGCCTCTATCCTAAAGAATACAAATATCCGATTGGGACAAGCCCATAACCATGGCCAAAACCAATATCCAAGATGAAAACAAAATGACTAAGAGTATCCATATCATAAAATAGAGCCTTTCAGAAAGATGGAAGCACACCACTTCAATTTAAATGGTATCCCTGAGTGAATCATTATGTAGGAGGAGTCGAACAACTGGTTCCTGCATAGTGTGTGTATACAACCACCAGTAGACGGGTTAGCAAGTGATCGCTAGCATGTATCTCAGGATAAAGATAAAGATATTCCATGTAAACAACCAAGTAAAACCATTCTTTATGCATACAACCATACATACATACATACATACATATATATATATATATACAAGTGCCAGGAAATGGAATCTGTGTTTACATGCATTTAAAACTTTTATCTGGGCTATGTAACCTTGCCATTTAACCACACCTATGGGCCGTATGGTTTCAACTCACCCTGCTGAAAGAGTCCTAGTTCGTGTAGCCACACGACATGGAAATATCCCATGGAAAGAACCCTCATATCGACAAATATGAGTTTCTAGTTTTGGTTCCCCAAAAACCTCCACCTTCCTTGACTTAGTTACACATTCTACAATTAATGTCCAAATTAAAAACCATGTCCAACCAAATCTGTTTACCATTTATTAATCAATGCCAATTATTCGAGGTATCGTCATACCAACCATACTTGTAAAATTTATACATAGCCAAACTATTTAGGTTAAGGGGACTCTCAAGTGCCCTTTTAGTTTACCATGTTAACTTCTTGGGAGATTTTCATGTACTCCACAAGAAAAACCATTAAGCTTTTAACCTCTGTAACCCATTTATAGTCTCATGCATAAGCCGAAAACAAGCAAGAGTTCCATTTAAATAAGTCAATGCAATAAACATATCTTTATAAGCATTTTATCAAGCACCTTGGGGGTATAATATGACCAAAACCAATTCCAAAGACAATTAAACTATTAACATACAATTCAATTATCCCAAGAGCAAAAAACAAATGCATCTACTTGGACTTTATATCCTCTTCCGCTTCCCACGTAGCTTCTTCAACCTTATGGTTCCTCCACAGAACATTAACCGAAGCCATATCCTTGGTACGAAATAGACGAAGTTGCTTATCCAATATCTGAACTGGGACCTCTTCATCAGAATGATAATCCGATATATCAAACCCTTCCAAAGAAACTACCAAAGAAGGATCGCCAATACACTTCCTCAACATAGAAACATAAAAGATTGGATGAACCAAAGACAAACTAGATGGCAACTCTAAGTCATAAGAAACATTGCCAACTCTCTGCAAAATCACATAAGGATAATTAAATCGAGGACTAAGCTTCCCTTCTTTCGAAACTGAACTACTCCCTTCATTGGAGACACCTTTAGGAACACCCTGTCCCCAACCTTGAACTCTAAGTCTCTGTGCCTAACATCCGCATAAGGCTTCTGGTGACTCTAAGTAACCTTAAGCTGATCCCGAAGCAACTTCACCTTTTCCAGGGCTTGATAGTCCATATCGGGACCAAACATATCTACCTCACCAAGATTAAACCATCCAATAGGAGATGTATTCCATACAACGCCTCAAAAGGAGCCATACCAATAATAGAATGATAAATATTATTGTAAGCTAAATATACCATAGGTAGATGCTCAACCCAACTACCACCACAATCAATCATACATGCCCGAAGAACATCTTCAATGTCTGAATAGTTCTCTCCGCTTGCCCATCCGACTATGGATGGAAAGCAGTACTCAGACTAATCCTAGTCCCTAATCCTTTCTGGAAAAACTGCTAGAAATAAGAGGTGAAATATGTACCAAGATGAGAAATAATTAAAACAGGCACCCCATGCAGCTGCATAATCTTCGAAAGATACAACTTTGCTTAATCCTTAACCGAAAAGGTAGACCTTACCGACAAAAAGTCAGCAGACTTGGTCATCTTATCCACGATGATCCAAATCAAATCTTAATGCTTTTGAGACTGAGGAAGTCAGGTAACAAAATTGATATTGATAATCTCCCACTTCTATTCAGGAAACTCTATTTCTTTATCGCAACCCACTTGGCCTCATGTGCTCAATCTTAACTTGTTGGCACGCCATGTAATTGGCCATGCTGTCAACCACATCTCTATTCATAGCATTCCACTAATAGATCTTCTTGGGATCATGATATATCTTTGTCGAACCAGGATGGACAACATAGCATAACTCATGCACCTCAGCCAAAACCCTTTGTCGCAACCCATCGACATTCGGAACACACAACCTCTCTTGGTATCGCAAAGTACATCGCCACTAATATCAAACACTGCCACCTTCTTCCCAAAAATGCCACTCTTGATTTTCATCTAGAAGGAATCTAAAACATTTTTCTCCCTAATCCTCACACCAAAAGATGATCAAACTACTTATTGCACCATCACACTACTATATTTAGAATCCAAGAGATGAACTCCAAGATTGGCCAAGCTTTGAATATCCTTTACTAATTCCTGCTTTTCTTTCTCAACATAAGCCAAACTTCCAAAAGACAACCCGCTAAGAGCATCAACAACCACGTTAGCCTTACCCGAGTGGTAGTGAAAACTCATATCATAATCCTTGAGAAGCTCAAGACATATCGTTTGCCTGAGATTAAGCTCCCTATGCGTGAATATGATATAAAGACTCCTACGATCAGAAAAGATAGACATGTGAACACCATACAGATAATGCCACTATATCTTCAAAGCAAATACAACCGCAATAGCTCAAAATTATGAGTAGGATAATTTCTCTCATTCACCTTCAATTGCCTGAAAACATAGCTACATCAAAACACAACCTAGCCCTACCTAAGATACATCACAATAAACCACAAACCCATCATTGCCATCCAACAAAGTCAAAATTAGAGCCGACGTCAACCTATCCTTCAACTTCTCAAAACTCCCTTCAGAAGCATCCGACCAAGAAAACTTAACCTTATTCTAAGTTAACTTAGTCAAAGGAGCAGCTATCGATGAGAAGCTTTCCACAAACTACTTATAATGCCCAGCTAAACCAAAGAAGCTCTGAACATCGGATAGAGTCGTGGGCCTAGGACACTCCTTCACCAAAGCAACCTTGTGAGGATCAACCATTATCCCCTTATTAGAAATAATGTGACCGAAGAAAGTGACAAATTCAACCAAAAATCACACTTAGAGAACCTGGCAAAAAACTGCTGTTTGTTTAAGGTTTGCAACACCACACCGAGGTGATTAGCATGATCTACCTTACTCCTTGAATACACTACAATTTATCAATAAACAAAATAAAAAAAAGATGCAAATACTGCTTGAACAACTTGTTCATCAAATGACATAACCAAGAACTCAAAATTCCCATATCGAGTATGAAAAGCCATCTTAGGGATATACACCTCCTTAGTTTTAAGCTGATGGGACCTAGACCAAAGATCTATCTTGGAAAAGAACTTGGAACCCTATAACTGATCAAAAAGATTATCTACTCTTGGGAGAGGATACTTGTTCTTGATCGTTACCTTGCTTAACTGCCTGTAGTCAATGCATATTCGAAGGGAACCATCCTTCTTATGTACGAGCAACACCCGTGCACCTCACAGAGAAACACTAGGATGAATAAAACCCTTATCCAAAAGATTCTTAATTTGGTCCTTGAGTTCCCTTAACTTAGCCGGAGCTATTCCATTCGGAGGAAAAAATATTAGACGAGTGTCCTGAAGCAAATCAATACCAAACCCTATTTCCCTATCCGGAGGAACTCTAGGAAGAACATCTGAAAAGACCTTTGAAAATTCATTAACTACCAGAACTGACTGCAAAGATGGGCTTTCTACGTTGGAATTTTTAACCCAGACCAAATGATAAAGACTCCTTTTAGAGATTATCCTCTAAGCTCTAAGATAAGAAATAAACCTCCCCCTATGAGCTAAAGAATAACCCTACCATTTAATTTTAGCTCGCCGTTTAACCTAAAAATGACCTTACGAGTCCGACAGTCTATAGACACATAAATAGAACACAACTAATCCATACACAAAATTACATTAAAATCCACTATTACCAACTCAAATAGATCTACCAAGGTTTGACTATCACCAATAGATACCACACCCCCTATAGTCCCATTTAGCAATGACCTAGTCTTCTACCGAGGCATAAACTAAAAAAGGATTCGAAATAATTTTTAGATCAAAACCAAAAGACAGCTATATAAGGAGTCATATAAGAATGAGTGGAGTACTGATCAAACAAACAATATACATCACGAGAAAAGAGCTATAACATACCAGCAACAACATCAGGCGATAACTTAGATTTCTGCCGGAATGCCAAAGCATACAACCTCTTTTGACTAAAACTAGAACCATGAACAGTAACAGAAGCAGATACCATACCACCAGTGTAGGAGTAGAAGATGAAGCCACTAGAATCTTATACGCCCCTGTAGCAACCTTATTAGCTAAAAAATCTTTGAGTCGATGGACTACCTGACAATATTTAAAGCACTTATCTCTACCTTACTCATAGAATCCCTGATGAGGACGAACATAGAGCGGATAAGTAGAGCATGAAGAAAAAGACTGACCTTCACTCACTTGATATTGGGCAATCAATGCCTGAGAATTATCACCACCTTGATGACGCCTATTGCCCGAATGCTGTAGGTTAGGTGCACTGGTAATAGAGAAGAAAATAGAACACCCTCACTTATTTTTTCTACCACTTGCGACCATCTCTACCACCCTGAGACTGTGTACCTCCCTAGTCAGAAAATTTTCATCACTTTTTCTGCCTATCCCTAAATTCTACCTGCTTTATCTTCTCATCCTCAACCTACTGCATATGAATAGTCAGCCTAGATATGTCCATATCCCTAATGAGCAAAGCAGTCTTGCTCTCAAAAATTAAATATCTATTTATCCCAGAAGAAAACTTCCTCATTCTCGACCTCATATCAGCCACCAAATCAGGATTATACCTTGACAATTGATGAAACTTCAAGGCATATTCCCATACAGACATCCACCCTTACCTACGGTTTACAAAATCCTCTATCATAGCTTTCTTCAACTCTTAAGGAAAGAAACAATCCATGACAGAATTAGAAAAGGCCTCCCTTAACCCTTTCACTTCTATATAACCCATATCTCTGTCCCACTCCTCATATGAATGATAAGTAATATCTTTGAGCTGATAAGCCATAAAGCGAACTCCCTCCATATTAGAAGCCTGCATAAACTTAAATATCTTCTCCAGTTTATCCAAGAAGCCCTACGAGTTTTCCTCCACCTTCCCTCCCATAAAAGTAGGAGGACCCATCTTCATAAATTGGCAAACCCTTGTGGCCTCAATAGACAAAGTACAAGCCACACCCCACTCGGCCTGAGTAGTGACCATCTGTGCAATAACATAGATAGAATTATAAAACTTTGTATTCATCATGTTTCACTGAGGGACTTGAGGAGCAGTAAGAGGAATAAGAGAAACTTTAGTACAATTAGGAATATGACCATAAGATAGAGAATGTACTCCAAAAGTAAGAGGTACCCCTTCAGTATTATCCCCAAATAAGGTAAAAGAATTTCTTTGTATTGCAGATCTAGGAGGCATGATCTGAAAGACAAATAACCAAGGATTAGAGAGAATTCAAGGGCGAAGAATTTCAAGAATACGAAACATTCGTAAATATCTTCCAACCTCTTTCTTATGAGTGTGGTGTGCTACCAACCTATAAAAGAGACTCTACTCGACATGGCTTTGTGGACTTCCTAGTTGACCATGAATTAAAAGCTCTTATACCAACTTGTCACAACCCAAACTAGGGCCTAGATATAATGGGCATCCCAAGTCTAGCCAGGACCGGAGACTGCCCCTTTAACCCAACCCAACCGCCTATACAACCTCTGATGGAAAAAATTTCAAATATATAACAAGATAGCTTATTGTTCACATCAAGACTCTGGGATAAGATCACGACTATGACCAAACCAACCGAGTCTAACGATACAAAACCAACCATCAATACCATACCAAAGAGAATATCAAAATTTAATATAATAATCAATCCCAAAAATGTAATATAATGGAATAGTTAGAAATTATGTCCGCTGATGCTAGCCTAAATATCAATACCAATGCTAAGGCTAACACCTCTACTTATCCTGCCCATTCTAACCCCCAGAAGTACCATAAAGGCTCTATCCAAAAGAATACAAAGTTTTAGTTGGGACATGCTGCCAACCATGGCCCAAATCAATATCCAAGATTTAAACAAAATGAATAAGAGTATCCATATCATAAAATAAAGCCTTTCAAAAAGATAGTACCTCACCACTTTAATCCAAATGCTGTCCCCAAGTAAATCACTATGTAGGAGGAGTCAAATGGCTGGTTCCCGCATGGCATGGGTGTACAACCGCCAGTAGGTGGGTTAGCGAATGACTGCTTGCATGTACATCAGAATAAGGATAAAGTTATGCCACTTAAAAAACCAAGTAAAACCATCCTTTATGCAGACAACCATACATATATATATATATATAAATATATATATAAGTGATGGGAAAAGGAATTTGTGTTTAACATTCATTTAAAACCTTTACCTGGGCTGTGTAACCTTTACATTTAACCATACCCATGGGCTGTATGAGTTTAGATCCTCCTGTCAAAAGAGTCCAGTACGTGTAGCCGGATGACCAGAAAATATACCGTGGGATGACTAGTCCATCCCTTAAATATAATGTGACACTCCGACATATCCATAGAAGACCCCTCATATTGGCAAATATGAGTTTCTAGTTTTGGTACCCATGGAACCTCCACCTTCCATGGCTTAGTTACATATCCCCCCATTAATGCCTAAATTAAAAACCATGTCCAACCAAATCTATTTTCCATTTATTAACCAAGGCCATTTATTATTGGTATCATCATACCAACCATACTTGCAAGATTTATCCATAGCCAAACCATTCAGGTTAAGAAGACTCTTAAGTGCGCTTTCCATTTACCATATTAACCTCTTAGGAGACTTCCATGTACTATACAAGCAAAAAAAATATTTTAACAATTTTAAAAAATTTAAACCAATTATAGTTTCATGCATAAGATGAAAATAAGCAAGAGCTCATTTAAATAAGTCAATGCAATGAACATATCTTTATAAATATTTTATCAAACACCTTGGGGGTATAATTTTACCAAAACAAATTCGAAAGACCATTAAACCATTATCATGCAATTAAATTGCCCCAAACCACCATTAATGGATATAAAAGCACAATTAAACCATTGGAAACCACAACCAAACCATTCACATCAAAACTCCCAATTATTAGTGAAAAACCATAACCCATGAGATATTAAAACCATGAAAACGACCTTAAAATCCATGCCTTTTAGAAATAAAAAGTAGGGGAGAGACACATGCCTTAAACTAAGAAAGAAGATGGAAGAAAATAACCAAAGCATTCCCTATGTTGAAACCCTAGCTCTCTTGCCCCAAAAGCTCTTAAGAGAATTGTTGAATGTTTAGGAATAATTTTCTATGTGTTAATGAATATAATAATAGGGTAAATAACCTCCTAAGTGTATTAGAATTCGTGGGTCATAATTAGGCTAAGTAGGTAAATATCCAGAATAACCCCTCTTAAGTCCCTTAAAAACCCATCACAGGGATAAGTCAAACCTTTTTACGAGTCGTACCCTTCCTTACAATTGGTTCCCACTAGTCGTACCCAGGACTTAACCTTAGATCAGACAACCTGAATGACGGATCATCGTATTTACGATGGATCATCAACTTGACCATTAAAAATAACTTTTATGAGGTACATTTATGATAAAGACTGATGGGCAGACTCGCATACTATCAACTTTATGATGGATCATTACACTGACTATCAGTCTGAGTTAAAATAGCCATTATTCTAGAAAGATGCAATGTCTAAGCCGACAGATCATCGCTTGTGCAATGAACCATCACTTTATATCAACATTTTAAAATTTTTTGAGTCTCTTTAAGCCCAACAAAGCATCTGAACCGACCCAAATAGTCTTTAAGATAAGGAGAAGGACAGTTACATACATGCATTTGTCTCTTCAACTCCCTAAACCGTTGAAACTCCTGCGTATTCATTCTCTTTAAATTGCATTCATCATCCCATAAACTTCTTAGTTTCATATCTTCTCTATTTAAACCTTTCATCTATTTTCCCTTTTCAATCATTCACTACTTTCATATTCTTATTACTTAAATTCTAGGGTTAACTGCGGCAGGCTTTCAAAATTTTAAGAAGTATGAAATGGAACAGCAAGAAAAAATATAATTCTTAACTATATTCTCCATTTTGTTACATTTCAAGTGCATAGAATAATGAGTATGAAGTGTTATATGTTTAGATTTTCTCTAAGTTCAAATGTTTGTTTTGTATTGGTGTAGCTTGTTTCAGGTGAAATTTAAGCAACCAGTGTATGCTGTTTGTTTTGAAACAAATTCAAAGTAAAATCTGAGAGAATAGCTGAATGTACGACATAGGCACACTAGGTCTTTGCTGAAATACCCCAAAGAATGTAAAAAAAAAATGAACCCCTCGAGGCTAGAAGGGTGGACCGACACATGTATGGCAGACCATGGGAATAGTCATCTACAAGAAAAAGTTAGCATAGAGTTTATGTTTAGCAGCGATGGTCATTGCAATGGACCATCACTTGGGTGATAGAACATCAAATCAGCCATCGCTGGATGACGAACATACTATTTAAGAGTGAAAGACATTGAAATAGGTCATCGGTCTTCCAATGGACCGTCAGCCTGACCTTACCTATAAATAGTTTGAAGTTTGTTGTTCAATCTTTTATCACAAATAACCTTGTGATTATCTTTTCTATCAGGTACTATAACTCAAAAGCTTCAAATAAGGAGAGGTAGTGGTAGATCTCAACATTCTTGATACACAACCACTTCAAGAAGAAGAAATTAATAGGATAACGATGCTAAAGCCCTAGCATACCACAGTCGGCAAAGTGAAAAGAAAAAGCAACCACTCTCCCAGTCTGATAAAGAAAGTGAGTCATCAAGTATGGGAGCCAATAGTGAAAGTAGTAGTGATGATGGTACAAGTACTATCTCAGAGGTCGAAAAGGACAAAGAGAAAAATCCCAATCCAAAAATAGAGCCTGAATAGGAAGAAGGAGATGTGATCCAAAGTAAGGACCCAAAGGTTCGAGAATCCATTATTTGGAAGGTTGAGGTTGCAAAAAAGCATTTCTTCCATGGGCTCCAGCCGACTTGGAATATACCAACGAAGATGCCTATTGCAGAAGAGCATCATATAGTCATAACAGTTATTTATGAGTACCCAAACTTAGAGAGGAGGTTCAACAAATATGAGCTAGCATGCTTGGGTAAACCTCCTAGTTCATACTACCCAAATATGGTGTAAGAAGTTTTTGCTAATTACTTAGTGATAATGGAAAAGGATTATCCCAAAGGCTCAAGAATTGCAGACATAAGGAACAGAACACAAGTTTTGGTAAGAAGGGTGGTAGTTGATATCTCTGATTGTACCATCAACAAGATGTTATTTGGTCTAGAGTACATTTCCCCCACCATCACACAAGAATTGGAACATTGAATGACTATGAAAACTAACTAAAGATCATGGTTGGATCAGATTCTTATAGATCATGGAAACCCATCATGGCTTCGGAGTAAAGAGCAAATTGCTAAGTCATCCCTAAGCTTTAAGGAAAAATTTTGCTGGGCCATAGTTAGATTGAGGATTCTGCCTACATAAGGAGATGATAATTTGGATTCTCAAAGGGTAATATTGGTGGAAAGCTTGATAGAGGATTAAAAATAAATCTATGATGAGATATTTGTTCGAGCTGACAAGATGACGAGGGCATTGCCATTCCCATGCTTGATCACAAAGTTGTGTAGGCAAGAAAATATGCCTATAGTTCGAGGAGTGGATAATGAGATTAGGGATTCTACAAGGCAAGACATTGAGCGAACAAAAGATAACTCAAAATTTGAAATGCAAGCCTATAAGCCTTCATCATATAAGACACAAACTGAACCCAGTCTAGAGGCATCAGATGCACCTTAAGGTATGTCATTTCCTTTAGCCACTTATGTTCTAATGGTGCTTCTATAGGTTCAGGATCTGTACCTCTAAAGGCAGAAACATCAGGCACTGCTTCTATACCATTGAGATATTTGGAGTGTAGGTTGAACTAGGAGAACTTCACAAAGATGGTGAAAGCTCAAAAGAAATTTGAGCGACAATTGAGCATTGGGGTAAAGAAGTTCAAGTCTTTTGTGGACAGGATTATGGCAGAGGCTTTAAATTCTTATGAAAAATTTGGATACAAGGATAGATGACATGGAAGATAATGTGAATGACAGGTTAAGAGAATTTTCCATTCCAAACTTAGCAAGGTTCACTATTGAGCTAAAGCAAACATAGGTTGATATTGTCGAATTTAAGAATGTACTGACCCAAACTAGGGTCTAGACATAATGGGAATCCCAAGTCCAACAAAGACCGGGTACCGCCCCCATAACCCAATATGAGCTGAATTTCAAACATATAATAAGATGACGTTATTGTTTTTAGAAGACACTGGGATAGGATCATGACCGTGACTGACCCAACTAAGTCTAACCGTACAAAACCTAACCATCCATACCATACTAAACCCTAGAAAATATCAAAACATAATATGAAAATCAACCCAAAATATAATAGGATAGAACAAACAACAATATCATCCAATGATGTTAGTCCACCGACTTATTCTAATGCCAAGGCCGACACTAATACCGATCTTGCCCATACCAACTCCTAGAAGTACCACAAAGCCTCTATCCAAAAGAATACAAATATCTGGTTGGGACATGCCCCCAACCATGGACAAAACCAATATCCAAAATAAAAAAAAATGTCTAAGAGCATCCATAGCATTAAATGGAGCCTTTCGGAAAGATAGAAGCTTACCTTCTTAATCCAAATGTTGTACTTGAGTCAATCACTATGTAGAAGGACACAAACGATCGGTTCCTACATAGCGTGGGTATACAGCCGCCAGTAGATGAGATAGCGAGTGACCATTGGCATGTATCTCAGGATAAGGATAAAGTAATGCTATTTAAAAAACTAAGTAAAACTATACATTATGCATACAACCATATATATATATATATAAGTGTCAGGAAAGGGATTACATATTTACCATGCATTTAAAATCTTTATCAGGGATGCATAACCTTACCATTTAACCATACCCATGGGTCGTACGGGTTCATCTCACCCTGCTGAAATGGTCCTAGTGCGTGTAGCTGCACAACCAGGAAATATCCCATGGGATGACTAGTACAAACCTCTAATATAAAATGTAACACTAGCACGTGGCCATAAAAGACACCTCATATCGATAAATGTATGTTTCTAGTTTTGATTCCCTCAGAACCTCCACCTTCCACAACTTAGTTACACATCCCTCCATTAGTACCTGAATTAAAATCATATCCAAACAAATCCAATTACTATTTATTAACCAAGGCCATTTATTAGTGGTATTGTCATTCCATCCTTACTTCCAAGATTTATATTAGCCAAATCATTTAGGTTAAGAGGACTCTCAAGTTCCCTTTCCATTTACCATATTAACCTCTTGGGAGACTTCCAAGTACTCCACAAGCAAAACCAAAAAGACTTTAATCTTTGTAAACCATTTTAACCATTTATAGTTTCATGTATAAGCCAAAAACTAGCAAGATTTCCATTTAAAGAAGTCAATGCAATAAACATATCTTTATAATCATTTTATCAAACACCTTGGGGGCATACTATAACTAAAACCAATTCCAAAGATCATTAAACCATTACTATGCAATCTAATTGCCCAAAACCATCATTGATGCATATAAAAGCATAATTAAATCATAGGAAACCATAACCAACCCATTAATACCAAAACCACCAATTATTAGTGGAAAACCATATCCCATGCAATATTAAAACCATGAAAACAACCATAAAATCCTTGCCTTTTAGAAATAAGAAGTAGGGAAGAGACACATGCCTTAAACTAAGAAAGATGATGGAAGAATACCACCAAAGCAAGCCCCAAAGCAATCCCCAAGTGAAACCCTATCTCTCTTGCCCCAAAATCTCTTGATAAAATTGTGGAATGTTTAGGAATAGTTCTCTATGTGTTAATGAATAGAATAATCGGGTAAATAACCTCCTAAGTGTATTACATATCATGGGTCATAATTAGGGTAAGTAGGAAAATGTCCAGAATACCCCACTTAAATCTCTAAAATACCCATCACAGGGTGGATGTACTATTTTGAAAATATTTTATGCATAGGTTATCACATATGTATTTAAGTATTTTTAGAAAAATATAACACTACTATATATGATCTGGGAAGAGCAATATGGATTCACGTGAACCCGGTGACCCTATCTAAATACACCCTTGACATTTCATTAGCAATGAGAAAATGTATCGAGGGAACATATATATGTTGTTCAAGTCTATTAGAAAGTTAGGAAATAGTAGAAATGAATTGGCATAAAAATATGAAAAAAATATTTTTATATTTTTACCACAATATAAATTATGCTTCTATGAAAATTTCTATACACTACAGAATGTCAAGTACAAATTTCATATAGTAAAGAAAAAAAAGCAATATGTTAAATTCTACAGACATGACATATACTAAATATTATAAAGGCACATGTCGTAAGGGTACACAAGACTATTGTAAGGGTACACAAGATATTGCAACAAGATAACATAAACATTGTCCTTTTCAAACTTTGCTTGTGATGTTACATTGATGATATCATTATGATTATATCATTATAGTCATAATTTATGAAATATGTTTTTGATATGATATATTAATTCATTATTTTGGGAACGAAATGAGAGAACAAAGGTCTTCTTTATACACTAGACACTATATTATTTTTTTGGATCAATTTATATGACATAAATGAAATTTGATATGTCTGACCCTTTTACGAGTCATATCCTTCCTAACAAATGGTTCCCACCAGTCGTACCCAAGCCTTAACCTTGGATCAGATACTGTCCAGTATACGGCTCATCCAACCAAGTCATAACCTCAGCATTCGATCCGTACCCATGATCTGTATCCCTGGCAGAATAAATTACCAGGAGCATCAAACACTGCCCACCATATGAGTCCCTGATACGACTTGTATCCAAGTCTTATAACTTGAACCCTTAAGTTGTGATCATTCAAGTGTTCAAAACCATCCCAATAACTAACACTGGTAAGCTTATGAAAAGACCATACCAGTCGTACCCTAGTAAATGGATTATATCTATGAGTCATATTGGGTCCAGAGAATGGTTTTCAAGGAAAAATTTCAAAGGCTATAACCCAGGATGTAACATTCTCCCATACTAGGAACATGTGTCCCCAAAAGATGGACAAGGTAGGGGTAACCATACACAATGTCAATTGCATTATCAAACATCCATTAAACAAAGTTTAAAAATAAAGAGGCAAAGATATTAATCTTTCCTTTAACAATTTCAAAAAATAAAGATGTATTCAAGAACACATACCTTCCACTTGAATACCAGGAGCAGAAAACAAATGTGGATACTTGGACTTCATGTCCTCTTCCGCTTCCCATGTAGCTTTTTCCATATTATGGTTCTATCACAGAATGTTAAATGAAGCCACATCCTTAGTCTGCAACCAATGAACTTGCCTATCCAATATCTCAATCGGGACCTCTTCATAAGGCAGAGAATCAGAAATATCCAACCCTTCCAAAGGAACAACCAAAGAAGGATCGCAGATACACTTTCTCTACAAGGAAACATGAAAGACTGGATGAACCAAACCCAAACTTGCAGGTAACTCAAACTCATAAGAAACATTTCCCACTCCCCACAAATCCCATAATGAGCAATAAACCGAGGACTATGCTTCCCCTTTTTTCCAAACCGCACTACTCCCTTCATGGGAGATACCTTTAGGAACACCCAATCCCCAACCTCAAACTCCAAGTCTCTACGCCTAACATCTGCATAGGAATTTTGATGACTCTGAGAAGCCATAAGCCTATCTCGAATCACCTTTACCTTCTCCATAACTTGATAGACCAAATTGGGACCTAACATATCTGCCTCACCAAGCTCAAGCCATCCAATAGGAGACCTATACCTCTTACCATACAATGCCTTAAAAGGAGCCATACCAATACTAAAATACAGCAATTATTGTAAGAAAACTCTACCAAAGGTAGATGCTCAACCCAAATGCCACCATAATCAATCACACATGCCCGAAGCATATCCTCTATTGTCTGAATAGTTTTATATGCTTGCCCATCTGACTGCGGATGGAAAATAGTACTTAGACTAACCTTCGTCCCAAATCCTTTCTGGAATGACCACGAAAAATGAGAGGTAAACTACGTACCACGATTAGTAATGACCACAACATCGCATAATCCTCCATCTAAAAGGTACTTTTTACTGGTAAAACTTGAGTAGACTTGGTCATCCTATCCACGATGACAAAAATTGAATCAAAATAATTCTGAGATCGAGAAAAACTGGTAATGATATCCATATTGATCATCTACCACTTTTATTTAGGAAAATCTATTACTTGATGCAACCCAGCAGGCCTTATATGCTCAACCTTAACCTGTTGACACACCATCCACTTAGTCACGAAGTCAACCATATTCTTCTTCATACCCTTCCACCAATAGATTTCCTTGAGATCATTACACATCTTTGTCGAACCAGGATGGACAAAATAGCATGGCTTATGCACCTTAGCTAAAATCTTTTGTCGCAATCCATAGACATTCAGAACTCACAACCTCCCTTTGCATAACAAAGTATCATCACCACTAATCTCAAACAATGCCACCTTTTGTCCACCAAAATTACTCTTAATTTTTGTCAAGATTGTATCCAGCACTTGCTTCCCCTTAATCTCTAAATTAGGAGATGGTCAAACCACTTCTTGCACCATCACACAACCATCTTTGGAATCCATAAGATAAACTCTAAGATTGGCCAAGCAGTGAATATCCTTTACCAATCCCCACTTTCCTTTCTTCACATAAGCTAAGCTTCGCATAGACGACTTGCTAAGAGCATCAGAAACCACGTTAGCATTACTCGAGTGGTAGTGAAGAGACATATCATAATCCTTGAGAAGCTCAAGCCATATCCTTTGCCTGAGATTAAGCTCCTTCTGCGTGAATATGTACTGAAGACTCTTCTAATCATAATCCATATCCATGTGAAAACTATATAGATAATTCCACCATATTTTTAAAGCAAACACAACCTCCAACAACTCTAAATAATGAGTAGGATAATTTCTCTCATGCACCTTCAACTATATGGAAGCATAAGCATTCACCTTTCCATGCTGCATCAAAACACAACCAAGCCCTACTTGAGATACATCATAATAAACCATAAATGTATCATTGCCTTCCGATAAAGTCAAAATTAGAGTCGACATCAACCTATTCTTCAACTTCTCAAAACTCTCCTCACAAAAATCTATCCAAGAGAACTTAACATTCTTTTGAGTTAACTTAGTCAAAGGAGCAGCTATCGACGAGAAGATTTCCATAAACTGCCTATAATATCTGGCTAAATCCAAGAAGCTCTGAACATTACACGATGTCATAGGCCTAGGCCACCTTTTCACCACAACAACCTTTTGAGGATCAATTATTATCCCCTCATATGACCCAAGAAAGTCATAATATTTAACCAAAACTCATACTTAGAGAACTTGGCAAACAACGATTGTTCCTTTAAGGTCTGCAACACCATATAGAGGTGATTATCATGATCCACCTCACTCATCAAATACACTAGAATGTCATCAATAAACACAATGACAAAGAGATTCAAATACTGCCTGAACACCCTCTTCATAAAATCCATAAATGCCACTGGAGCATTTGTCAATCCAAATAACATCACCAAGAACTCAAAATGCCTATATTGAGTATATAAAGACATCTTAGGAATATCTACCTCCCTAATATTAAGCTAATGGTACCCAAAATGAAGATCTATCTTGGAAAAAAACTTGGCACCCTGTAACTGATTAAATAGATCATCTATCCTTGGGAGAGGATACTTGTTCTTAATCGTTACCTTGTTCAACTACCTGTAGTTAAAGCACATTTAGAGGGAACCATCCTTCTTGCGCAAGAACACACTGGTACACCCAACAAAGAAATACTAGGATGAATAAACCCCTTATCCAAAAGATCCTTAATTTACTCTTTGAGTTTACTTAACTCTTTTGGAGCTATTCTATTCGGAGAAATAGATAATGGATGAGTGTCTATAAAAAAATTAATACCAAACTATATTTCCCTATCCGGAGGAACATCAGGAAGATCATCTGGAATGACCTATGGATACTTACTAACTATTAGAACTGACTGCAAAGAAGGACCTTCTGAGTTGGAATCTTTAACCTGGACCAAATGATAAAAACTCCCTTTAGAGATTAACCTTCAAGCTCTAACATAAGAAATAAACCTTCCCCTAGGAGCTAAAGAACGACCCTCCCATTTTATTTTAGCTCGCCGGGTAACCTAAAGATAACCTTACGAGTCCAACAGTCTAAAGACACATAAATAAAACACAACTAATCCATACCCAAAATTACATCAAAATCCACCATTCCCAACTCAAACAGATCTACCAAGGTTTGTCTATCACCAATAGATACTACCCCCTATAGATCTATTCAGTAATAATTGAGTCTCCTATTAAGGTAGAAATAGAAAAAGGATCCAAAATAATTTTTGGATCAAAACCAAAAAAGACAACTATATAAGGAGTCACATAAGAAAGAGTGGAGCATAAATTAAGCAAACAATACCCATCATGACAAAAGAGCTATAACATACCAGTAACAACATTATATGATGCCTTAGATTCCTACTGAGATGACAAAGCATAAAACCTATTTTGACCAACACTAGAACCAGGAGCAATAACTGAAGAAGATCCCACACCACCAGGTATAGGAGCAAAAGATGAAGCCACCAGAATCTTATTTCCCCCTATAGCCCCCTTATTAATTGGTAATCCTTAAGACGATGGCCTATCTGACGACACTTAAAGTACTTATCTCTACCTTTCTCTTAGAATCCATAATGAGGACGACTGCAGAATGAATAAAGAGGGTATGAAGAAATAGACTGACCTCCACTCGCTTAAGAATTTTCACTACCTTAGTGATGCTTGTTACTGGATTACTTTGGGTAATAAGTACTGGCAGTAGATAAGGAACCAAAACTCCCCCACTTCTTTTTTAGCCACTTGCCACCATCTCTACCACCCTGATACTATGTACCTTCCAATTAGAAAATCTACCGTTTTCTCTCTAACTATCCCTAAATTCTTCCTGCTTTCTTTTCTCATCCCCAACTTGTTGTATATGAATGGTAAATCTACAAATGTCTATATCCCTAATGAGAAAAATATTCTTGCTCTCTAAAATCTATTCTCTATTTAACCAAAAGTGAACTTTCTCATTGTCGACCTCATATCAACCACCAAATTAGGAGCATACCTTGATAACTGATTAAATTTTAAGGAATATTCCCTTATAGACATCCTCCCTTGCCTAAGGTTCACAAACTCTTCCATCTTAGTTTTCCTCAACTCTTAAGGAAAGAAACGATCCATAAAGGCATTAGAAAAGGCTTTCTACAACCCTTAATTGTCCATATCACCCTTATCCCTATCTCACTCCTCATACCAGTGATAAGCAACATCTTTGAGCTGGTAAGCTATAAAGCTAGCTCCCTCCATAACCTAAAATATGTTTTCTAGTTTATCCAGGAAGCCCTATGGGTCTTCCTTCACCTTCACACCCATAAAAGTGGGAGAAACCATCTTCATAAATTGGCTAACCCTTTTAGCCTCAGCAGGTAAAGTACTAGCTGCACCTCGCTCAGCCTAACCAACAACCATCTGAGTAATATTATGGATAGATTGATGAAACCCTATGTATGTCACATTACCTTAAGGGACCTGAGGAGCAGTAGGAGGAATTGTAGAAAGTGTAGCAAAATCAGTAATAGGACCATGAGATCGAAGATGTACTCCAGATGTAGAAGGTACCCCTTCAGCATTATCCCCAAATAAGGCAGAAAGATTTCTTTGTGTTCCAGATCTAGGAGGTATGATGAAAAAAAAAAAGTAACCAAGGATTAGAGAGGATTCAAGGACTGAGAATTTCAAGAAAGTGAAGCATTCCTAAATGTTTTGTAGCCTTTCTCTTATGAGTGTGGTGTGCTACACACCCTTAAAAGAGACTCTACTCAACACAACTTTGTGGACTTTCTGGTTGACTATGAACCTATGGCTCTGATATAAAATTATCTCGACCCAAACCAGGGCCTAGACATAATGGGCATCCTAAGTTCAACCAAGATCAGGAACTACCCCCTTACCCATCCCAACCACCTTATACAATCTCAAATGAGCCAAATTTTGAATATATAACAAGATAGCATTATGGTTCTCATAAAGACTCTATGATAGGATCACAATTGTGACCAACCCATCCGAGTCTAATCGTACCAAACCCAACCATCCATACCAAAGAGAATATCAAAACATAATATGACAATTAATCCCAAAATATAAAAGGGTGGAACAACTAATAATATCATCCAATGATGTCAACCCACTGTCTTATTCCAATGCCAAGCTGCCACCAATACCGATCCCTCCCATACCAACCCTAGAAGTACCATATAGACTCTATCCAAAAGAATACAAATATTCAATTGGGACATGCCCCCAACCATTGCAAAAACAAATGTCCAAAATGAAAACAAAATGTCTAAGAGTATCCATATCATGAAATGGAAGCCTTCAAAAAGATGGAAGCTTACCACTTTAATTTAAATTCTGTCCCGGAGTCAATCACTATGTAAGAGTAGTTGAACGACCGGTTCCTGCAAATAGATGGATTAGCGAGTGATTACTAGCATGTATCTCAGGATAAGGATAAAGTAATGCCATTTAAACAACCAAGTAAAACCATACATTATGCATACAACTATACATATTTATATATATAAGTGTTGGGAAAGGGAATTCATGTTTAACATGCATTTAAAACCTGTACCTAAGCAGTGTAACCTTGCCATTTAAACACACCAATAGGCCGTATGGGTTCTGCTCCTCCGGCTAAAATGGTCCCAGTGCGTGTAGCCAGTCCTACCTAGAAATATCCCATGGGATGGATAGTACATCCATCCAATATAAAATGTGACACTCGTACGTGGCCATCAAAGACCCCTCATATTGGTAAATATGAGTTTCTTATTTTGGTTCCCCCGAAACCTCACCTTCAATGGCATAGTTACACATTTCTACATTAAAGCCTAAGTTAAAACCATATCCAAATAAATCCAATTACCATTTATTAAAAAAGGCCATTTATTAGTGGTATCATCATACAAATCTTAATTACAAGATTTATCCATAGCCAAACTATTTCGGTTAAGGGGAATCTCAAGTGCCCTTTTAATTTACTATATTAAGATCTTGGGAGACTTTTAGGCCCTGAACAAGAAAACCAATAAGACTTTAACCTTTGTACACCATTTAAACTATTTATACTTTTATGCATAAGCCTTAAACAAGAAAGATTTCCATTTAAAGAAGTCAATGCAATGAACATATCTTTATAAGCATTTTATCAAACTTGTTGGGGGCATGCTATAACCAAAATAAACTCCAAAGACCATTAATCCATTACAATGTAATCCAATTGCCCAAAACCATTATTTATGCATATAAAAGCATAATTAAATTGTATGAAACCATAACCAATCCATTTACACCAAAGCCATCAATTATTAGTGGAAAACCATAACCCATACAATATTGAAACTATGAAAACAACCATAAAATCCATGCTTTTTAGAAATAAAAATTAGGGAAGATATATTTGTCTTAAATCGAGAACGATGATTGAAGAATATCACAAAAGCAAGCCCCAAAGAAATCCCTAAGTTGTAACCCTAGCTCTCTTTCCCTAAAAGCTCTTGGGAGGATTTTTGAATATTTAGGAATAGTTTTCTATATGTTAATAAATTGAATAATATGGTAAATAACCTCCTAAGTGTATTAGAAGTCGTGGTTCATAATTAGGGTATGTAAGGGAATGTACAGAATACCCCTACTTAAATCCCTAAAAATCCCATCATAACTATGCGACCGACCCTCTTACAATTCGTATCCTTCCTTACGATTGGTTTCCACCAGTCATACCTAGGCCTTAACCTTAGATCAAATATTTTCCAATATACGACTCATCCAACCAAGTCATAACCTCAGCATATGATCCATACTCATGATACGTATCCCTGGAAGAATGTATTACCAAATATTGCCCACTATATAAGTCCCTGATATGACTCGTATCTAAGCCTTACGACTTATACCATTAACTCATGATAATTCCAGCATTCAAAATCCTCCCACCAACTAACACTGGTCAACTTATGATAGGATAGCATATGGCTCATATCCATTAGTCATATTGGGTTCAAAGAATGGTTTTTAAGGAAAAATTTCTAAGGCCAAAACCCAGGATGTAACAAAGAAATCACCACTTCTGAGTGTATTTGATCCAACTTTGCTAGTGAGTGATGAAGAAGAATACATTGTGTACCTCATGGGTAGGCCACTCAAAGATAAAAGTAAATAGGTGGATGAAATTGGTGAGAAAAGGTTAGAGAGAAAGAAAATACATAGATATATAACACCATAGGAAAGAAATATGAGAAAAGTAAAAAGATCGATGAGAGATGAAGAAAAAAGTAAGAAGCAAACTGAAGATAAAGCGACTGGAATTTATACTAGTTCACGACCAAAAAATGGGCTTAGGCCCGATCTGTTTTCGACTCCTACCCATGTCACTAAAGAAGGAGTTATTTTGAGTACCCTAGTCACAGAGGGGGTCACTATTGTTGAAACTAAGGCCAATGAGGCCTCTCATGATTTAAGAGACTCATAAGCCTAAGGGCTATAAAATATTTCTCCCTTATATTTATTTATGATAAATTGAGGACAAAGCATTCATTTTTAGTTGGGGTGGGATACTTGTGTGATCTTTCACCATAGGGGTTTTTGTTTCCTATGTTTATTTTCCTCGTGTGCTATCTGAAAGAACCGATATGTCTAGGAATTTTTGCTTTCGTTGTAATTTTTGTGATTATAAATATGTACTATTTCCTTGTTGTTTATAATAGGCATTTTTTTATTTGGAGTTTTGTCTCTACATACATATACTTTGTGGATTAAAGAAAAATAATGTGGTAGAAAGTTGTTGGACTGTGAAATGTTGGTTTTTAAAAAAATTGGATTTTGTAAAGTAAGATATTCTTTACAATTCATTTGGGTTGTTTCATGTACATACCTTGTGATGATTGACCATCGTGAATCTATACTTGGCATTAGAGCCTTTGGGGTTAAGATAACATGATTATGATAACACAAGTTAGAAAGTCAGTAGCATGAGTACTAGTTCATTGCCAGTGGGTGTAAGGATTTGATGCATTTATTACTTTGTGTATACAACTAGAACTTGGCCGGTTCATTTTTATAAGGTGGTAGTTGATTAAATAGGATAGAATAATAGGAAAATTTTCAATTTAGTCCACTCAGCCTTAAAAGCTCTATAAATCTCTGAGACGATAAAAATGAATCAGGCTATGGAAAGACAAGTTTAGAAGGAGAATGAGTTTGAGAAAAATGAGGTTTGGTAGTAGAAACAATGGCAAGGAGGGTGAAGTCACTATTCGAAAAATATCCCTCACCTACGACCAAAACCTCATTATTAGCTATAGAAAGTCCTGCTTTGATATCTACTAATCAGCTATAAATATTACAAGATGATAAGGGAACGCTTATGGGTGTGTATTCTTTGTTTAAAAACTTTTTTGAGAGTGAGAGTTCTGGTTGTTAGCCCATAATCTAAATAATTAAGTGTATATTGGACTTCTTTTTATGTGAGGGCAATTGAACTGTATTTGTGATTATTTATTCTTTGGGACGTTGTGCCTCAGGTGTATACATGTTAGCTAAGTTAGAGTGAAATACCAAGCATGGATAACTTTACAGTAACCTCATTATGGAATTACATAAGACAGAGGGAGGAAGTAAATAGATTATACAAGAATATATGGGTCAAAGGCTTGCCTTTCTAGATGGACTTTCTGATGTGGAGGGTGTGGAGAGAAAACATTGCAGTAGAGGAAAACATAATAATATGGGGTATAGAGGGACCTACAAGATGTTGGTGATGCACTATACTAGATAAAGAAATACTTTCACATGTGCTTCTCTGATCTATTACTGGTAACAGGACTTGGTCATATTTTTCTTCTTTTGTAAGTAGTACTTTGAATGAACAAAGTCTAAGGGAGTTAATCCTAACTTGGTGGAGTACAATTGATCATGGAAGAGATAAACCATACTATTATGCTATTCCTAGTATGATACTATGGAAGTTATGGAAAAGAAGGAATAATTCAAAACATGAAGGGAAATACTTGTCTACCCACAAAGTAATTTTCAATATAACTAGAAATATTAGATTATTACTTACTGTAAGAAACCGTAAGCAAGTATTCCCTTCTAAGTGGTCAGATATTTAGAGGGAACTGGAAAGAAGAAGAATGCAGATTAAGTTCACAAAAGTGGAGTGAAAGTTTCCAGATAGAGGATGGATAAAGTATATGTAATACCCCGAGACTCTAACCAATAGTGTAACCATAAATCAAGTTTATAACAAGTAAATTATAGTTATTTGGTTGTTTTATGATGATGGATGATGTGTATTAAGGCCTCAAAGATGTCCTAGTGATTAGGTGAATCAAAACATTCCTTACTGATTGAATTCTTGGGAAGGATATTTCCATATTCAACTTCAAATGAGAATATCTCTCATTATACTGCAAATTATTGAGATCATGACCTATCAAAAGATACATAATTGAATTATCTTTATAATGATACCAATTTCACCCAAATCCCGTATCGGAGCCAAGAGTTATGCCCATTTTACTCCAGCATGTCAGGCTGGAAAACTGAGTGACAACATTTTGAGAGAAGCTGTCACAAGTGTGACGACTTATCATCAATGTTGTTAGCCTCACCCCCAGTGATGAAATTTTGTGATAAGTTGTCACAAGTGTGATGAATTATTACCAATGTCGTTAACCTTAAGCAAAAAATCATAAAATCCATTATTTTGTGACGATATTTCGTGACGACATGTCACTAATGTTGTCATCTATTTTTTTCAGCAATTAAAGGACGTTTTTGCAAGGGTATTTTGGTATTTTCCCATCTTTTAAAGGCCCCTATATATATGAGAATTCCCATCTAAACCCTAATTTCTTAATTCTGTCTTCCAATTCTCTTAAGAATTATATCTGGGGTTTTTATTTAAGGGCATTAATCTTCAAAAAATCATCAATAAATTTTTAAGATTTCGTCAAGAATCAAGTAACTCATAGTGTGGTCTTCAAGAACCATTTATTACAAGTGTGGATAGAGTTTCAAGCACTACAATTCATCTAATTTCAAAGATTAAGGTATGTAGGGTTTTGAACAAGTGCAATTCTTTCGTTCTTGTGCCCAAAGCTTTGATTTCTATCATGGATTTATATGATTTTGCAAGTGGATTTATACCCAAATTACTTTATCATGAGATTATAAGAATATAAATTGTTTAAACTTTATTAGACTTGATTATTTTTCTATTCCCAAGTTATGACTTGATATTTAATATTTCTACCATGATTTGATATTTCAAGTGCTTTCATGATATATGTCAAGTTTTAGGCTTCCTTATGACAAATTGGATTATTGAGTATATTGATTCATGAGATTGACTTGTTCCAATGAGTCTTGATATTGCCTCAAAGTTATTGATGCTGTCATAATTTAATGAATTGATACATTTTGATATTGAGAAAGATTGATTTGATTTGAATCAAGTTAGGAATCCAAAAATTGGTTATGATTTGATAAATGAGAAAGAGATTTGATTTGGTGTTCATAATAAACCCTTTTGATATTTGCGGTGGATTTCCTAACGCGTTCTAAGCTTGTGTCTGGGAGTAGTATTTAGCACCGAGTAGGAAATATGGTATTTCTCCAAAACTACGTGCCACCGTAGGATTGATATTGATAATTGTGGGCCAGAGGCTGATTATTAGATTGTGATTACTAGATTTAGGTTGTACTCCTTGGCAAGAGTACGACGCTCCTTCCAATGTGGGGTTCTCTCCTTAGGAGGGAAAAATGTTGGACTCCATATAGCTTACATGGTTTATGTCGATTATAAGAACCTCCCATGTCCATAAAAGTTGAGTTTATTGAATTACTGAGTCACTCCGAGTCTTGAGTTGAAGAGTTGAGTTATTTATGATGATTTATGAGGTTTTTGTCATATAATTTATTTACTATGAGATCATGAAAAGTATTTTTCAATCTAAATCAAGCCAAGTGACCCATCATTGTACATATGCATATTTTTATAAAATTGATGATGATGTTTGCATTGTTGCATGCACCCCCACATACTCAGTACATTCCAAAGTGCTGACCCACATACTTTTATATGGGCTACATTTTCTCATAATGTAGATTTAGGTACTCAGCCGTAGCCGCGTTAGCAATATTTGAGTGCCTCAACTACGTTCCCTCAGTGGTGAGTCCTCATAGTTCGAGGACTGTGTCTATATTTTTGGTGATATCTTTCTATTTTTATGGCTATCAATACTATTTGAGTCAGTTGGGGGTTTGTCCCAATGGCTCCTTAATTTTGATGTATAGAAGCTTTGTCAGACTAGAGGGTTGGTATGTATAGACATTCAATATATTTTTGTTGTAAAGTCTAGTATTCTCCAGTATTTCTATTGAACCCGATGTGGTATATCTCTTTGTTGTGCATGACTATTGTTGAATTGAATTTCTTGAGGTAGTGTCTGGCTTTGACGATTAGCTTGGGGCTACGTGTAGCCTAAGCACCGTGTGGCATCTCGGGATGAAATTTTGGGGCATTACAAAGCTTGGTATCAGAGCGTAAGGTTTAAGGAGTCCTAGAGAGTCTGACAAGCCGTATTACGTAGAGTCTTGATCATCGGTGTGTAGTGCACCACATCTATGAGCAAGATGCTACAGAACGTTTTAGGAAAAGTCATTTCTTTCTTTCTAAAGTTTATCGTGCCTACAAATGTCTCTTTATCTGTGATTAACTCGTGCTCTCTTATAACAAAAAATGCCTCCTCTTCCAGCTCATAGAAAAAACAAGAAAATTCAAGTCATTGATCCCATCAATGAGCATGTGTCTCATGTAGAATTTCGGGCAGCTTTTTAGGTGCTAGACCAGACAGTTACCGCCAATGCTCAAGCTAACACCCAAGCTACTGTTCTGTCTTTGCAAGAGAATAATTCTGCTGCAGCTCGAGTTCTTGATTTTATGCGGATGAATCAGCCTGAGTTCTATGGGTTAAAGGTAGGTGAAGACCTATAGATGTACTTGGATAAAGTGATAAAGATCACCCAGATTATGCATGTGACTGAGCAGAGAGTTGAATTGGATGCCTATCGAATGAATAATATTGCATATGATTGGGTGGAGATATGGAGTATGAGTAGAGGGGAGGATGCTGCTCCCATGACTTGGCAGTTATTCCAGGATGCGTTCTTGGATAGATTCTTTTTTCTTGAGACGAGGGAAGCAAAGATAGAGGAATTCATGAATTTGAGACAAGGCTCCATGACTGTTAAGGAGTATTGCCTTAGATTCAATTAGTTATCTAAATATGTTCCTAGTATGATGGCTGACTCCAGGACCATCATGAGCAAGTTTGTGGTCGGCGTATCGAGTTACGTTGTAAAAGAGTGTAGATCTGCTATGCTTAATAAGAAGATGAACCTTTCTCAGTTGATGATACATGCCCAACAAATTAAAGATGATAGGGTGAAAGAGAGGGAGAGAGTAAGAAGGAATAAAAGAGCTAGATCAGAGCAGCAGGGATTCAGTCAGTCCAGATTCCATAGAGGGAACCGCTCTTAATTTTAGGGACGTCTGGTTATGCCCGTGCCTTCCTCAGTTAGTGCTACCACACCTTGAAGCAGGAAGGAGTAGGGGAGTAGGCCTATCCCATCCAGGTCTTAGGAAAGTGTAAGTAACAGACCTCATCCTCCTTCATGTGCCAAGTGTGGTAGAGATCATTTTAGCGAGTGTTTTGTTGATCAAAGGGGTTTCTTTGGTTATGGTAAGTTGGGCCACCAACTTAGAGATTTTCTGTATACTAGACAGGGGAGTCTAGATGCTCGTCCCCAGAGTCAGGCTACCAGTGCTCCCGCTTCCGTAGTTCACACAGTTCCTCTTTAGGGCGCCTCTTCTAGTATTGTTGGCGGTTCGCTCCAGAATCGCTTCTATGCTCTACCACCTTGCTAAGAGCAGGAAGACTCTCCTGATATTGTCACTGGTATACTTCGTGTCTTTCATTTTGATGTGTATGTATTGATGGACCCCGGTTCGAGTTTCTCTTATGTGACACCTCTGGTGGCTATAAATTTTGCGATGGACCCTGAACGGATTTCTGAGCCTATTTTGGTTTCTACCCCGGTAGGAGAATCTGTTATTGCTAAGCAAGTGTATAAGAACTATCCTATCACTGTCCTTCATCGGGTCATATTTGCTGATTTTATTGAGATAGATATGGTTTATTTTGACATCATTCTAGGCATGGATTGGCTTAACTTATGATATGCGTCTATAGATTGTCGTACCCAAGTGGTCAAGTTTTAGTTTCCTGACGAGCCTGTTTTTGAGTGGTTCAGGAGTTCTGTAACTCCGAAGAGCCATTTCATATCCTACCTCAAAGCTAGGAAGTTGATTCCCAAGGGTTGCATCTATCACCTAGTTCGAGTTAAAGACCTCAAGTCCGAGACTCCGACTATTCAGTCAGTTACCATTGTTAATGAGTTTCCCAATGTTTTCCCAAAAGATCTCCCAGGGGTCCCACCTGATAGAGAAATAGAATTTGAGATTGATCTCCTTCCCGACACTCAGCCTACTTCTATTCCTCCATACCGTATGGCTCCCGTAGAACTTAAAGAGTTGAAGGAGCAACTCAAAGATCTCTTAGACAAAGGCTTTATCAGACCCAGTGTTTCCCCGTGGGGTGCACCTATTCTATTTGTGCATAAGAAAGATGGTACATTGCATATGTGCATTGATTACCGTCAACTCAACAAGTCATAAGTGTTGATATGGTAGCAAAACTCTCAACAAACAACCTATAATAACCAACCAAACCAAAAAAACTGTGAACCTCAGTCGGAGAAGTAGGCCTAGCCCAATCACGAAGCTGAAATCTTAGCCGGGTCTATCATAATACCCGCCTTGGACACTACGTGTCCAAGAAATGACACTAAATCAAGCTGAAACTCACACTTGGAGAACTTGACAAACAATACATGCTCTCGCAAGACCTAGAGCACAATCCTCAAGTGCCACTCATGTTCCTCACTATCCTTGAATAGAAGATTATAATTAATGAATACAATAACAAAGGAGTGAAGATAGGCTCTGAACACATGGTTTATCAAGTCCATAAACACGGGTGGGGCATTAGTCAGCCCGAAAGACATCACCAAGAACTCATAGTGACCATAACACATCTTAAAGGCCGTCTTCGGGATATCCTCAGCCGGAATCCTAAACTGATGATAACCGAACCTCAAATCTATCTTAGTAAATACAGCTGCGCCCTAAAGCTGGTCGAATAAATCATTAGTATGAGGCATAGGATTATGGTTCTTCATAGTCACCTTGTCAAGCTACCTATAATAAATACATATTCGCATCGACCTATCTTTCTTCTTTAAAAACAAACCAAGGGCTCCACATGGGGACACACTTGGTCTAATGAAACCATTACTAAGAAGATCCTAGAGCTGGGAGTTCTACTTCTTAAGCTCAGCAGGAGCCATACGATAAGGTGCCATAGATATAGGTCAGGTGCCAGGCTGAAGGTCAATAGCAAACTCAATCTCACGGTCAGGGGGAATACTAGGAAGATCAGTAGGAAACACATCAGGAAACTAACATACAACAAGAACTGAGTCACGCATCGGACTCTCTACATGGGTATCACATACATAGGCGATATAAGACTCACAACCCCTCAATATAAGCTTTCTGGCACAAACATAAGAAATAATACCCGTCGGCTTATGACTAATTGCTCCCTGGCATACGACTGGGGGTACGCGGGGAATGGCTAAGGTAATGGTTTTGGTAAAGCAATCCATGACAGCATGATAGTGGGGTAACCAGTCCATGCCTAGAATCACATTGAAATGCAACATATCCAGAATAATAAGATTAGCACAAGTATCAACATTACTAATTGTCACAACAAATGATCTAAATACTCAATCCACTACTAAACAATCACCTATGGGAGTAGATACGCATAAAGGCATAGATAGTAAAGCACTAGTCAAGTAAAACCGTGGTGCATAATAAGTAGATATATAAGAATAAGTGAATTGGAGATCAAATAAATCAAGAGACGACTTGCGACATACAGAAATCGCACCTCTAACAACAATATTGAAAGTCCCAGCCTCATATCTAGTAGGTACTATATACAACTAACAACGCCTTTCACCTGGCTGGGCACCTGACCAACCTCTTTTCCTGCCTGCCTGAGTACCTCCTCGAGCACCCTAGTAATCATCCCTACAACCTTGGAAACCATCTCTACCTGAAGGATGAACTTCCCTAATAGGAGCAGCTCCCTCGGCTGAAACAACCATTGCATTACAACTAGGGAATTCTCTAGAGAAATGACTAGGAAGTCTGTAAGTAAAACAATAATGACGAGCAGAACTAGAACTCACCACTCCGGGTGATCTGGCATAGCTAAAATGCCTAGCATGACCTATAGATGAACATCTCAAGAACTGATCACTGCCCTTACTAGGGCAACCACTAGTAATAAACTGGCCCCCATCAACAGTTTGAAAAGCTTCTTGAACTGGCTAACTAGTCTGACTCTGAAGCTAAAAAGATGGATGTGGAGAATGTCCAGCATTAGAAACCCCCCCCCCCTAAATCGAGAACTACTATGAATCCCACCAAATCTGCCCTAAAACTTGGGCATCTTATCTAGAACTCATGTTGCATGTCCTCTATCACTCTAGTATGTTCAGAAGCCCCAACAAAAGTCCTGCCCACCACAACCAAACTCTTACTAGCAATTAGAATAGAAAGTTGCATTCATTGCACAAAGCAACAAACTCTTATTCTCCATATTCAAGATAGAAGTCGCATGCCTAGCAAACTCATAGAATGAGCCTCATACTCAGCGACTGTCATAGAACCCTACTCCAATCTAGAGAACTGATCTCTTAAACAATCTCTAAATCTAAATAAGATATTCTTCTCTAAAAACATTATGGAAACCTAAGCCCAAAGGAGAGGGGAAGATCCATTTAGCCTAGAAGTCATAAAACCTTTCCACTAGTTCTAAGTAAACTAGTCCAATTGAAATATGGTGTGCTCCATACGATGCGTCTCAACAAGGCCTAACCTATGAATCCTATCCTCACAGCCAGTCAGAATTTCAAATGCATCCTCTCCAGGAGCACCAGAAAACCTAGGTGGGGCCAACCTCAAGAATCTACCCAGTGTCTTTTGCTCCTCAGTAGACATAGAAGGCTGGGTCATAACTGGCTAAGTGACTGCCAGCTGAACAACTACATAGGAGGAACCTCAACTCCAAGAGCTATAGCTACAGGCTACACCCTTGTCCTAGTAGTCTACGAACCATCAAAAATACCCAATAGCTGAACTAAAACATGTATAAGCAAAGAAGAGAGGATGAATCCTGGAGGAGCCTGGGCTAATCCCAGACCAACGATTGACTTGGGTGGAGGAGTATCTGGGTTGGATACAGGACTAGAGTTCGGGGGAGGTCCACCCTGATCCATAACTAGGGACACATCTCAAGTCTAGGTCTTGGGACCCTCTTTACATATAAGTGTAGCACGAGTCCTGGGAATCTACAAAAGAGTAATGAGAATATCCAACAAACAAACTCAGACTACTAGCATGTTATGAGTGAAAGAAGTGAGGGACTCCTAAAAATGTCCTATATCCTCTTGAAGATAGGAAATGGACGTCAATGTTCCGATCCATATAATTCTATTACACACTTTATCTTGTACCAATAATATCGGTGAAACCTAGGCTCTGATACTAATTTTTCATGACCCAATTTTTGAGTCATAATGACTCCTACCATAACCCACCAATGGGTAAGTCAACACCGTAGCCCAGAGCTATGCAATGGGTTACCTTGGTAGGAATCTCAAACATGGACCCTACATACGAACATAATAAAAGAACGACATTCCTACAAGAAATAACTAATATTCGAATAGCAATCCTATCACAGGATAGTATTAGTACAAGAGCATCTCTACATTCGACAATAATATTACAACTTAACGTCTAATAGTCTTAAATAGTCTCATACATTCATCTCAAATACAAAAGACAGAATAAGGATAGAAGGGAAAAAGGGCAACTCAAACTCCAAGAGCTCACTCTATCTACTGATGTTCAACACCGTATGACCTTCATTCAACGGTGACAACTAGAACTTGAGTCACCACTAAAAAGGTACAAAAGTGTAGTATGAGTACCAAAACACGGGTACTCAGTAGGCATCATCGATCGACAAAGCTAAATTATAATATTAGTAAGATATAAAGTAAGACAATAACTTAAAGTCAAGGTATAGAATTGAAAATGAATATTTTTCAATATCACTATATAAGATAACTAATGAACTAGTACAATAGTACGATATTCCATATCCAAATATACCATAACTTTCATACAACATGAGTAATCATTTTGGAAGTGTAAAGTCACATATATACAATAACAATTATGTAATTACCATAGTAAAAAAAACTACCATCATTAGAGTATAAAGCAAAGAACTTACTATGATGTCCCATATCGCCAGGAATTATACTCGAGGTAAACAAATAAGGAAATCATCACAGCATCCCGTAACACCAGAGAGTACACCCAAAGATAAATCCATCAACATATCAAGGCACACCTATACAAGCAACTCACCAAAGCCACGGGTTGTACATTCCCTCCATGGCCTCTTACCAAGGTCTATAATCATCAGCAATATTGTAATTTGACACAAAGAAGCCGATATTACCATAACATGGTTATATAGCTATTTAATCACTAACTCATTAATAAACTTCATGTCTAGAATATACTAGCTAGCCTCTATTTCCATGAGCCACTAATTTGCAGGTCTAATAGTTTACTAGTCATCAAATAAGGAATAGCTACAAGTTACCAACACTATTATTTATTTACCCATCACAAAGCCATCTTTTAGTTACCCTTCTAATTATATAAGTCCTCAATTAAGCAACCATGACATCACATACTAGATGTCAACTTAACCACTCATCATACAATACTAGGCCTATTATCATTGAGCATATCATAAACTTAAGGACAAGTTTCCATATTCTAGATAAGTAAGGTCCACCAATTAGTTTACTAGGCTTCTAGCCTACAAGTCATAGTCATTTATTAGAGACAACTAGTTATCACATAAGCCACTTTACTAGAAAAAATTCCATAATGTAACCATTTATCCAAGTCAAGTAGATTAAATAGGTGAGTCCTTGGTTCAACATAAGATTACACATATCAATTAGCCTTAACCCAATACTTGAAATAATCTACTTCTAGTTAATAATTAGAGTTAACAAGGGTCACACCTCTTATCTAGTGATTAATGAAAAAGTATAGATAACAATTTTACCAAGGAAGAAATCATATCCCTAGTCAACAAATGGGTTTAGCCATACACAGCATAACCTTACATACATTCTTGTATTCATATATACTCACCACACATAATATCATCATAACATCCTTAGTTCTTCTGGATTCACCGGGCATCATCATATCATTATTACCTCTTTTAAATTCACCAGGTATCATTATAAAATCATTATATCCTTCGGATTTATCGAGCATCATCAAAAATCATTATATCATCCGAATACAATGGACATCATCATAACATCATTATATCCTTTGGATTGATCGGGCATCATCATAATATCATTATATCCTCTGGATTCACCGGGCATCATCATAACATAATTATATTATCCAAATTCACTAGGGCATCATTATAACATCATTATACACATAAATATGAACATAATTTAATAAGCATGTACAACCCATAATGATAGAGTATAAGTGATGTAAGGTAACACATAACATCATATTTTACTAATAATCATCACTACATAATATAAATAGATACATGAGCATAAGTAGCTAAATGATATATGCAATTACCACTTTTCCAAGTTAACATATTTATTAGCGAGTCAATTATAAGTCAAGTGCATACTCTATAGATGCCACTTTTACTCCTACATTACACAATACTAACTCCAAATGAAAATCCTTCACATAAACATTAGCTTAATCATTAGGCTTAGGTTATAGCAAGAGTGGTAACATAATTGGAGGTTCACTTGGTGGACTCATCAATAAGCCACGCGATAGCATAACCGTAGGTTCAATTTACAAAACTTTCCAAGGCTATCCATGTTATGAAAACAACATAATAAATCAAGTGTACACATTATCCAACCTTTGACCACATGCATAACCAACAATTGAGTTTAACAATTATAACCTCAATAATATAACTTAGACATTCATCAAGTATCTAGTCACTAAGGAATCACATAGTTCAAGATTATGGCAGGTCAAGTCCTACTCCTAAATACCAATAATGCCAATGTTCACATCTACAAGACTAACTTTTACCTAGAATTAGGCTAGGTTATCTAAATCACACTATAAGGGCTTATCAATTCTTACTAGGCCTATAAGGGAAAATCTTCTTCAAGTATCCTTTCTAAGTCACCCCAAACATTAAGGCCAAATAATAACTAGTCATATCTAGGTCAACATACTCTTATAGTCAGTCAACATCATCATTCTCCTCTACTAGAGCAACTAAAGTATTCTCATCCTTTTCATTAGACTACAAGTAGAACTTTCTATAGTTCTAAGCTATAGTCAAGAATCACATTTTATAAGTTTAATACCCTACGAGGATCAACTAATCCCAAGTATCATCATTCACCCATTTTTCATCTAAGACCCCACCCAATCTCACAAGATATCATAATTATACTACAATTAAGCTCAATCTAACTATAAACAAGCCTAACCTACCTTGAGTCCAAATTGCTCACGAACCAATGAGCTTTGCCTTTTCTTTTCTTGAAGCTTCTTCCACGAGCCAAGCTATCAACAACATAATTTAAGCATCATTACAAGATTATCAATGCCCATTATGGCACCATTATTCCATGGGTCCAAAATGACACCAAATGCCTAAGTGGGTCTACATAAGAAAAATGAGTTTTTGAGACCAACCCATTGTCCAAATATCATTAATAAGCTATAACCCTTATGAAATTTGAGTAAATCAATCACATTTGTGGCTACAATTGATCCTTAAAGACTTAGGGGTTTTGGGTCTAGAAATCAAGAAATAACACCAAACTAGAAGGAATCTTACCTTAGATTTATAACAAAAATGGATTACACAAGTTATTCAAGCTCCTAATAAACCCACAAAACTCACTTGAAGATTTTACACTCTATTAGGGTTTATAGCTCAAGAGGGAGGCACAAAATGGCCAAAATTTTGGGCAAGACAACTATTAAATAGGCTTAGCCCAGGCCTTAGGTAGTGCAATCACGGACCCCTCTTGGCCGAAGTTGAGACACCATATTTGTACTTCTCCCTCTATAGTCGTGGTATCTCCCTTTATGCCAGGCTATGGCTTAAGCTTGGAACTTGGTTACGATCCTTGGTTAATGCCTCAAGATGCATTCTTTGTTCGTTTTGAGAAAATGAGAAATGTAACCACATAGATTTTGATGTTTTAGATATGTCAGTGAAGTCGGAATTCACATTTTAGGTTTTTCACTGAAGTTTTTTCCCAATGGTCAATTAGAACCAATAAAGACTTCAAATTGGGAAAGTGGTTCTAAAAACTAAATGAACGACCAGGTAATCGAACTATCGATTTTGGCAAGTCACTAATGACTTGGGGTAGCTATGGAGAAGCTCTATTAGTGAAAATAAGCAAGAACACGGACAATGACCTGATGGGTCATTAAAATGACTAAGATGCCCTACATCGTACGCTATCATGCGACAAGTATCCCAAGTTTAATCATGTCCAGAAGGCTCAAAACACAGGAAATTTCCAAGGACCAAAACCCAGGGTATTTAAATTTTCCCCCAATTAGATCATTTGTGCCCAAGTAATAGACTAAGAAGTATAAGCTGTAAGAAAACAGCGATGCAATGAATCAATCCTTCCTTTAACCAAGTTCAAAAACAAAGATGAGATGAAGAATACATACCTTCTGAATGAATTTTTAGAGCAAGAAATAGGAACATATACTTGAACTTTATGTCCTCTCCCGCTTTCCAAGTGGCCTTTTCCACCTATGGTTTCTCTGAAGAACGTTTACAGAGGCAATATCCTTGGTCCGTAGTTGACAAACCTGATGATCCAAGATCTCAAATGGGATTTCTTTATAAGACAAAGAATAAAAAATATCCAACCTTTCTAAAGGAACAACCGAGGAAGGATCACCTACACATTTCCTCAACACAAAGACATGGAATACTGGGTGAATGGAGCTCAAACTAGAGGGTAACTCCAATTCATAAGCAACAAAGCCAACCCTCCTAAAGATCACATACGTACCAACATACTAGGGACTGAGCTCCCCCTTCTTCCCATACCACATTACTTCCTTCATAGAAGACACCTTTAGGAACACCCTATCCCTAACCTCAAACTCCTAGTTCCTATATCTTACATCCACATAGGACTTTTGGTGACTTTAGCCATCCTTAAGGCTATCCCAAATCACCTTCACCTTCTCCATAGCCTTATAAACTAAATTTGGGCCAAACATATCCTCCTCACTAAGCTCGAACCATCCAATAGCAGATCTGTATATCCTACCATACAATGCCTCAAAAGGGGCTATCCCAATACTAGAATGGAAAGTATTATTGTAAGAAAACTCTATAAGAGGTAAATGCTCAACCCAGCTACAACCATAGTCAATCACACACATATGATGCATGTCCTCCAATATATGAATAGTCCTATCTGCTTTCCCATCTATTTGTGAGTGGAAAGTAGTACACATGCTAACCTCTATCCCCATCCCTTTTGGGAATGCCCACAAAAAGTGAGATGTAAACTGCGTACCATAGTCAAAGATGATAGAAATAGGTACTCCATGAAGCATCACCATCTCATGGAGGTACAACCTCGCATAATCCTCAGCCAAAAAATTAGTCCTTACTGGAAAAAACTAAGCTGACTTTGTCATTGTCTGAAGGATGACCCAAACTGATTATAAGACTGAGGAAGACTAGTAACAAAATCTATGTTTATCACTTCCCATTTGATTTCAGGAAATTCAATCTCTTGATATAACCCTATGGGCCTTATGTGCTCAACTTTTACTTGTTGACACACTATGCACTTGGCCATAAAATCAGTCACATAACTCTTAATACCATTTCACCAGTACATCTCCTTGAGGTCATGATACATTTTCATCAAACTTGGATGAACAATGTAGAGTGAATTATGTGCCTCAACCAATATCCTTTCTCGTAAACCATTAATGTTAGGAACACATAACCTCTCTTGGTACCACATGGTGCCATCACCACTAATCACAAATACCATCACATTTTACCTGCTAACACCACCCTTGATCCTTAACAAGACAAGATCTAACATCTGCTTCTCCATTATCTCAGCATCAAGAGACGATTATGCTACCTTCTGAATAAACACACCACTATCCTTAGAGTTCAAGAGACGACCACCAAGGATAGCTAAACGGTGAATATTTTTCACCAACTCTCACTTTTATTTATTAACATGAACTAAAATCCCCATGGATAGCCTTCTAAGGGCATCAACAACTATATTATCTTTACATGGATGGTAGTGAAGACTCATGTCATAGTCTTTAAGAAGCTCAAGCCACTTTCTATGCCAACGATTAAGTGTTTGCTGAGTGAACACATACTGTAGGTTTTTATGATTTGAGAAGATATCCACATACACCCTATACAATAGTGCCACCAGATATTCAATGAAAATACCATAGCTAACAATTCTAAATCATGAGTAGGATAGTTCCTCTCATGCACCTTAAACTTCCTAGGAGCATAGGCTATCACCGTTCCATGATGCATTGGAACAAACCAAGTCCCACCCGAGATGCATCATACTAAACCACAAACCTTTCAGTTCCTTCCAGCAAGGTCAACACCGAAGCCAAAGTTAGCTTATCCTTCAGCTTCTCGCAACTTCCCTCATAAGTATATGACCATGACTTAGAGTTAGCTGCGGTGGTGTTTTTCTTAAAAATTTGGAGGCACTACCTTTATGGTGTACAGGTTGACATTTTCACTGACCATAATAGTATTTAGTATGTATTTTCTTAAAAAGAGATGAATCTGTCAGAGAAGGTGGTTGGAGTTGTTTAAATATTATGACATAAATGTGCTCTATCATTCGAGAAAGGCTAACGTAGTGGTAGATGCACTTCGTAGGCTATCTATGGGTAGTAAGTCCCATGTAAAAGAGGGAGAGCAAGATTTGGCTAAAGAAATGTATAGGTTGGATCATTTGGGAGAATCTTTTCTTGAAATAGATGATGGGGGAGTAGTATTTTAAAATGTTTCGAATCATCTTTGGTTGTCGAAGTAAAGGAGAAAAAACAAAATTATCCCACACTTAACAAAATATTCAAAGCAGTCCAAGATTAAAAAGTTGAGGTTTTCTCCCAAGGGTGAGATGGTATACTTTGATATCAAGGTATACTTTGTGTTCCAAATGTAGACAGGTTGAGGAAAGGATACTAGCTGAGGCTCATGGTTCGAGCTATGCCATTATCCAGGTGCTACTGATGTTAGGTGTATTTATGTATTCTAGCATAGTTATCCTAACCTATTTAGCCTTGTTTTGAGGAAAATTCGTGTGTTTAATGAGTGAATTATATTATAAATAAGAATTTAAGAGTTAAAGTAGGTGATTGTAATGTTTAAAAGTGTTTTCAAATAAGTTTGGACTTAAATCGATCAATTATAGTTTAGTCAAGAAAACTAGTTTTACTAGCTTGAGCTAGGTGTTGTTCTAGTCTATCATGATGGAATCTATTGTGACAAATGAGTTCCTAATGATGTTAATCGGTAATTAAGAGTGGAAAAACTTATTTATATTGTTCTAAGTGTAATTGGAACAAGCCTAGAAAAAATGCAATAAATTAAAGATCAACAGGTGCAAGGCTTGTCTTAGCTCGAGTTTTTAGCTTATTGTTCTTGATGTTTCATTGTGTTAAGCTCAAATAAAAGGTGTTTGATAATGTAGGATTCTTGGTGATTTTAATATGGTGATATATAGATGCTTAACAAGCTGGACTTGAAGGAAAAATAACACCCCAAGGCTAGGAGGGACAATAACACTTAGATAACATTGCGAAAGCAAATTCCAGTATCTACACGCTATAAGCCCGCAATGCCTCAGCCATAGTAGGCTATGGATCCCATGGATACCCGATTTGATCGGTTCAATACAGCCCTCACATCCTCCACTAGTGTGGTGCACGAAAGGAGGCCACTCCACCTCTATTTACATGCCGACAATTGTCTCCTACTATAAAAACACACCTTAAATAGTTTGTACTTTATCTTTGGACGTCCTGGAGCATTAGGAGCGGTTTCCAAACACTTTATTTAGGGTTTTTATTTTTTAACTTTAGATTTTTGTAGATTTGGTTATGTATTCAAGTATTTGGATCATGATTATGTCGATTAGTGGATAAATCTTTCCTTTTAGGGGTTAAAGCCAAGAACATGACTGCTATCATTTTGAATTGATTTTGTTTGATTTGATTATCATATTTAGTTGTTTGTTCATCCTTGTTTGATCAATTTTAAGGATTTTCAACCCTTAGAATATACATATTGTCGACCTTATGAACTCGAGAGGGGGAATTAGAAGATAAAATGTGGAGATAAACAAAGTAAGGTTCTTATTCCTTATGAGATAAGCAGTTCGAATTAACATCTAGGATAAGGATGTACCTAGAAGCCTTGCTTAGTTCATATGTAGGATGATAGCTTTAAGCACTTTATTGGATTATTACATCCCCGCTCAACGATGTAGTTGTAATGTCTAAGTTAGGCAAACGATTAGAGGTTAGGAGACCATGATTATGTGATAAACATTACAAATCAACAAACAAGATAAGTGATCTAACAAATGAAGTTCAATAGTGTAGTATGATTGTTTGAAGTTCTTTAACCCTGGGATTAACTCTATTGATTATCTCAATTCTTTTACTTTATGAACTGTTTACTTTATTTTTAGTTTACCAATCACAGACTCTTTTTGGTTACCTTGCATCAAATTAATCTCAATAAGTGAAGTAGAATTTTGGTAGTTGTTGTAACAAGTCCTTATGTGATCAATATTCGGATTTCTTGAAGGCCACTATATTACTTGGTAGACCACGTACACTTACATGTGCACTGTCAAGTTTTTCGCACCGTTTCTAGGAACTTGTCTTTTGGCAACTATTTTTATTTTAGTTTTTATTTGTAGATTTCTTTGGTTCTTTACAGTTGGTCTTGGTTTTGTATTTATAGGAAATAGGTTTTTATTCTAGTAAGCTGGCAAGAGATAGGGAATTAGTTTAACCAAGTCCCGAACCCAAGTAACACTTACATTAGTGAAGGAGAAAAGCAATCATTCTCCCCCATATTTTGTAAATATAGGAATATCAATATAATCCTGCTATCATAGCTGAATAAAAAGCAACACACAGGACAGTTAGAGAAGTGGCAATCCCACTTCCAACAAATTTGACCTCCCTTTTTAAAAACCAGCGGCTGGAGGTAATTTTGATCTCTAACAAATATGGTGCAACTTTTAATCAGCAGTGGATAGTTCACCAGGCTTTCTCATGAAAATCCACAAGTCAACCTACAAAACTTTCTAGAGATCAGCTACACACCATCCCTATGGTTATCTCAACTAATTATATGAGGCTAATACTCTTTCCCTTTTCACTATTAGGGGAAGCGAAGAAGTGGTTAAATACTGAGCTAACAAATTCAATTACTATGATTCTTCCCATATGGAAAAACTGTGAGAATTTATAGTAAGATTATGCTCTTCAAACAGAAGCCAAACAAGAATCTATATCATTTATAGTGGTGGTTCAAGGTACTTCTTAGGGATGTGGTTGCTAATAAGGTTAAGTTACAGGATGTGGAGGTGGTAGCACTCACTGAAGAGTGTAGCTCTATGGTGACACAGAGGATGCCTAAAAAGCCTAAGGACAATGGAAAGTTCACTCTACACATTCAAATTAGGAATAACTAGGTGGTCCATGCAGTTAGTGACTTAGGGGAAAGTGTCACCTTAATGTACCTCTCCTTGTTCAATACTTTGGGCTTAGGGAAACCTATACCGAGCTCTGTGTTATTGCAATTGGCAAACAAGATCATAGCCCATCCATAAGGAGTGATAGAGAATGTTCTCATAAATGTTGGTAAGTTTATTATTCTTACTGACTTTATTATTTTAGATTTTTAGGTAAATAAATAGGTGCCGATCATCTTAGGACGTCCACTCTTAGCGACGAAAGGAGCTTTGATAGATGTGAGAGAAGGCACACTCACAATGAAGTTGGAGGATAAAGAGATAATTTTTAAATTGTAAAAACCGATTAACACACTATCACAATATAAAGACTTGTCCATTACTACTATGATTGAAGGGGATAAGTGTGGGTTCGTGGAGCCTGTTCCACACAAGACCTTTTTGAATTTCTTCATTAAGTAGCCTAAGCTATAACCACCCAAGCAATAACCACCTGAGCCTGACATGATAAAGATTGATGAGCTTGAAAAGGCTATTATTGAGAAAGATATTGACCTTGAGAGTTCATAGTCAAGAGGTAAAAAATGAATAAAAAGATGGCCTTTAAGTGTGAGTAAGATAATGAAGGAATTTAGATAAGTCGTAATTAGATCATGCCGCGACACTAAATCAGAGGCCGCTTGGGAGGCAACCCAAGTTATGGTATGTTTTTATTTTTAGGTTTTTTAGTTTTTAACTTACTATTTTTTGTTTTTGTTGAGTCACAGGTTGATAGAAAGTCTGAGTACAAAAAATATAAGCTAAGAAATATGGCGAAGACTAAGTGTGGGGTCCCCGAATCCACTTGATGTGCAAGTAGATTTTACTAGCTAAGCCGAGAGGCCTCAGGGAGTATTTTTGTCCCAACTTTTAAAGTATACATCAGGGACAAATTAGATTTTTAAGTGTGGGGTAGGGAAATTCTCATTTTTAGTGTAAATTTAAAATTTTTTATATTAGGAATGAACGAGAAATTCTTATTGGTGATATCTTTGACTGCATGATGCAAGTGGGTTTGTGTGAAAATTGAATATTGATTGTGTGAGTTACTACTTTTGAGACTCTTAGGTTCTTGATTATGACTCTTGTACTTGTTGTCTAAAAGTTGAATTCATGTGATTGTTTGGTTAAGAGTCTTTGATGATCCTACTAGAAGTTGAGCATGTGGCATATGCGGGTGAGGTATTTGCATATTCCTTGTTGCATGTGATATCTTGAACTTTCCTGGTGTGTGTGCAAATTAAAATAAAGAGCATGGGTTTAGGAGATGATATAGATATTTCTTTGATAGACTTGTTTTTTACCTTCTTGTTTGACCTACATTTGTGGATAATCCTAGTAAGCCTAGTTGATCCTTTAGCTCTTTCTTTGGCAGTCTCATATGAAGCCTAATTCACTTCCTTAATTGACCTTAATTTGATCCAAAATATATGAAGCTTTTTAATGTAAAACTAAATTAAGTTAAGGAGTTAAAAATTCAAATAGGAGAAAGGTGAAATTGAAGCCCTAGAGTGATTGTTATTGGTGTGTTAAAATCATTATGTTTTGTGGTTAGGAGTTAGAGAAATTTGTGCTTCAAAAGTTTCTATTTGTAGCCTAGTTGTGTTACAATGAACCTGTTTTGTCCTTGGTCCTCTTTGGACATTATGCACCTCAATTAAGGCAAATTGCTTAAGTTGAGGGTGGCTATCATAGGGGTACATAACATATAATGGGTCTGAAGAACGACAATATTTAATGATATATGCATAGTACACTCCTACCATAATTTATTTGAATGAGCTTAATGAGATAGGGTAAAACAAAAGATGTGGTAGATGAATGTAGTGTACACGGTTTGTTAGAGATTGGTCTCAATTATCAAAAGTAATGTATTAAAGAGCTTAGGGAAGATAGTCACTATTAAGCCAAAATGGTTCTCATCCATCCCGTAGCCTACATTACAACCATTAAAGACCTATTTGATTCTAAGGTTCATTATTCTGATTTTAGTGAAGTACTACACTAAGGGAAATCCTATGGTTCATTATGTGTAACTTGTGAGTTCCTTGTGAGAGTGAGCTAACATGATTCTTATACCTATTCTGTTATAAAATGCATTTATGTGAGTAATTTAGGGTAATACTCTTGCAGTGATGAAACATGTTAGATAAATGTGGGTGATTTTTATGAAGTTTTTTATTGACAAATATGAATGAGTTTTCCAACTTGGTGAGTCAATTCTTGAGGCTAGGATGTTTTGAAATAGTGTTCTTGAACTATCAATTGTGTACATAACATGCTTAGTGTAGAAACTTGTATTCTTTGTACTCATTGTAGTACTAGCTTGAGTGTCTTGAATGTATTATAAGTGTAGAGTATCCTCAACTTATGATACTTAAAGTTAAGATTTTTTCGAGGATGAACAAGTCTTAATTGTGGGGAGGTGATGTTGGATGTATTTATGTGTTATAACGTTGTAATCCAAGCCCATTTAGCCTTGTTTTGAGGAAAATTCTTGTTCTTAGTGAGTTAATAATCATTTAAGTGTTAAATTAGGTAATTATAATGTTTAAAAGTGTTTTCAAATAAGTTTGGAATTAAATTGATCAGTTAGAGTTTAGGTGAGAAAACTAGGTTTACTAGCTTGAGTTAGGTGTTGTTCTAGTCTATTGTGATGGAATCTAATGTGTCAAATGAGTTCCTAATGATATTAATGGGATATTATTTGTGAAATAACTTGTTTATGAAGTTCAAAGTGTAATTATAACCCACCAAGAGTCAATGTAATAAATTAAAGATCAACGGGCGCAAACCTAGTATTGGCTCGAGTTTTTAGCTTGTTTTTCTTGATGCTTTGATGTGTTGAGCTCTAATTCATGGTGTTTTATCATGTAGTATGCTTGGTTATTCTAATATGGTGATATATAGATGTTGAAAAATCTGGAATTGAAGGCAAAATAACACCACAAGTCTAGGAGGGATGATAACACTTAGACAAAATTGCGAAAGTAACTTCCAGTGTGTGCACACTATAAGCCTGTGATACCTCAGCCATAGCTAGCTATGGAGCCCATGCATACCCCTTTGGAGCGGTGCAATTCACCATGCTCAGCCTCTACTAGTGTGGTGCATTCAAGGTGGCGACGCCCACTACATTTACATGCTGCCAATTGTTCTTCTTTTACAAATACATAACTTAAACACTTTGTACTTTATATTTGGACGTCTTGGAGTATTGAGAGGGGATGTTAAAAACTTTAAATAGTTTTTTTATTCTTTAACTTAAGTTATTTAATAAATTTGATTATGTATTCAAGTATTTGGATCATGATTATGTTGATTAGTGGCTAAATGCCCCCTTTTAAGGTTAAAGCCAAGAATATGAGTATCATTTTGAATTGATTTAGTTTTATTTGATTATCATATTTGATTGTTTGTTCATCCTTGTTTGAGCTATTTGAAGGATTTTAGACCCTTAGAATATACATATTGCTGACATTGTGATCTCGAGGAGGAATTGGAAGATAGAACATGGAGATAAACAATGTAAGGTTCTTATTCCTTTATGAAATAAGGAATTTGAATTAGAATCTAGGACAGGGATGTACCTAAAAGCCTTGCTTATTTCACATGTAGGATGGTAGCTTCAAGCAATTGGTTGGATTATTACATCCTCTCTCAATAATGTAGTTGAAATGTCTAAGTTATGTATGCGATTAGATGTTGGGAGACAATGATCATGCGATAAACCTTATGAATTAAAAACCAAGATAAGAAATCTAATGAATGAAGTTCAATAGTGTAGTATGATATTTTGAAGTGCTTTAACCCTGGGCTTTACTCTATTGATTGTATCAAGTCTTTTACTTTCTGCACTACTTACATTATTTATAGTTTACCAATCATAAACATTTTTTGGTTACCTTGCATCAAATTAATCTCAATAAGTGAACTTGAATTTGGATAGTTTTTGGAATAAGTCCACATGGGATCGATATTTGGCTTTCTTGAAGGACACTATATTACTTGGTAAACCATGTATACTTGCGTGAGCATTTAGACGTTGTCAGCTACTAAGATGTACTGAGATGTATGGGAGATTTCTTAGTGGAATGGTATTAAGAGGGACATAGCCGAGTTTGTGTCCAAGTGTCCCTATTATTAGCAAGTTTAGCTTGAACACCAAAGAATGGGTGATACGTTGCAAGAGATTAGTATCCCTACTTGAAAGTAGGAGGTATTGAATCTGGATTTCATCAATGGATTGCCCCGTACAAGACATCAACATTATTTAATTTGGCTTATATTAGATCCAAAGACTAAACCAAATAATTTTTACCTATCAAGACATCAGATACCGCGTTGGATTATGCCCAAATATATATCCATGAGTTAGTAAGGCTTCATGGGATACACTTATCCATTATTTTAGACATGGGCATATGGTTTACTTTACAGTTTTGGCATTCCATTTAGAAGGGCCTTGGTACAAAGGTTAAGCTTAGTACTGTATTTTATCAGCAGACTCAAAGTCAGGCTGAATGCACAATTTAGACATTGGAAGACATGCCGAAGGAGTGTGTTTAAAACTGTAAAGTAAGTTGGGATGGCCATCTACCTTTTATTGAGTTCGCTTATAACAATAGTTATCATGCTAGCATTTAGATGGCTCCTTTTAAAGTATTTTATGGGTGTATATGTAGGTCACCTATAGGATAGTTTGAGGTTGGTGAAGCATCTTTGATTGGGCTGGACTCTGTTGTTGAAGCTGTAGAAATAGTTCAGCTGATTTGTAAGAGATTAAAAACTACTCAGAACCATAAAAAATCGTATGCTGATGTAAGAAGGAGAGAGCTTAAGTTTGAAGTGGGCGATAGTGTATTCTTGAAGGTATCACCTATGAAGAGAATTATGATTTTGGAAAGACGGGAAAGTTGAGTCTCCGATTAGTATGTACATTTTAGATAGTGAAGCATGTAGGAGAGGTTGCTTACAAATTAAATCTTCCATCAGAGTTAGTTGCAGTTCATCCAGTGTTCCATGTATCAAATCTCAAAAAGTGCATTAGGAATCCGCTCTTAGTAGTTCCCCTAAAGAGTATTGAGGTCAAAGATATGTTGTCTTATGAGGAGATTCTTGTAGAGATATATGATAAGCAAGCCCGAAGGCTAAGGAATAAGGAAGTAGCATTAGTAAAAGTTCTTTGGAGAAACTAATTAGTTGTAAGGGCCACTTGAGAAGCTGAAACAGACATGATGACCAAGTATCCTCATCTCTTTTCTTTCAATTAAGTTCCTACCTAAGGTAAAGTTTTATTTCCAGAAAATTCCTTCTCCTTAAGTCCGTTTAAGTGTTTCTATATTTTATATTATGTTGTGAGAAATTGAATCCTCATAGTAGATATAGGTTTGGTGTTAAATTCACTGTGGAGGTTTTGATTATTGTACAAATCCCAATCCTAGATGAGTCATAATTGAGGATGAATGTTTCAAAGGAGGAGATATTGTAATATCCCATGTTTAGAAACTGCTGTGCATCTTACAACTCACTTTCTTGATTTATACACACTCCATATGATTTATGTAAGGTAAATCATACCTAGAGTAGTATGGAGTACATAAAGTCTGTTGTAGAATGAGTTGACCCTATAAGTGATATGATCATGGTACAAGTTATATAAGGTTAAGTATTATGTTAAGCAGAATAGGTTCCCTAAGTTTTTGTCCAAGATACGATTGGATGTTTCCAAGTCATATAGACAAGTAACGAACTGGGTGTTACCACTTGTATGTTAACTAGTGTATACCATCTTTGATTCTGCCAATCTTACAAGTTTATGGGTCTAGTCATACCCTCACCATATGAGTCATATGGTTGAGTCGTAAAGACTTATAATCAATTTCTGTAATGTTCAGTTAATGAAATTTTTGGTCTTTTCCGCTCTTATAACTCCAACCTATGACCTATAACCCTCAAAGAGGCATTATTTTCCTATCTATCTAATCAATTAACAAAACTTACCTCTTTAACCTTCAAGAACATCAAGATTAGGTTTCCTCTCCCCAAATTCGTCTTTCAAGTCCAAAGGTTCAAGCTCTTATCACAGTTAAGAAACTTTAGGTATGTGGGTTTATGAACAAGGTTATTCTTTCGTCCTTGTGCCCAAAATGCATGGTTTTGAGATTAAATTTACCTATTTTTAATTGGGGTCATACCAAAATATCAAAAGTCTTGAATATGATACTACCATGTGATAGAAAGCTTAAGTGCATCATGGTGTACATATATTCATGTTTTGACTTGCAATATTTTTATTATGATTTGGATTTCATTATCTTGACTGGATATTGTTGAAAGATTTCAAAGTAATTATTGAGCATGATGGTTTATTATGACACCCTATGAGTTAAAGCATGTATTCCAAGTCGTAAGTACAAGTAATGTGTTTACAAGAAGTTTATGCTCTTATGTTCCATTGTTGTGTGTTATAAGATGATTTAAAGAAAAGCTTTCTCTTTTGATCTAAATATAAGACATGAAATCCGCAAGTATTCATCTTGATTATGATTTAAAGAAAAGAGAAGCAGAACTGTTTTCATTCTATAAACCCTTATGCTATTTTAAGGTAGATTTCTTAAAATATAAGAATATAAGTATTCTAGGGATAAAATTTAGCACCAAGAAGGGAATGCGAATGAGCATATCCTAAATTCCTAAAAACTACGAGCCACCATAGGTTAAGCTTTTTCTAAAGATGGATGAAGTTCAGTGATCACTTAAGTTAAGGTTCTATTCTAATGGCAAGGATAGAACAACTCTCCCCAACATGGGCAAGACGTTGGACTCCACGATAGCTCACATGGTTTTTGTCGGCTTGAAGAATCTCCCATAAAAAAGAATTGAAAGTAAAGCTTTTAGAAAGTAAGTGTCATGGCTCACAAAGTTTATCCTTATGCTTCATCATTTGTGTTGATGATCTTGCAGTTTTCATTTTATTCATATTCAAGGTAAGTCATTTATGCTTAGCATGCATCATTTGAAAGCTTACTTATATATATTCAGTTATTGTTTTACTTATTCTTTCACCCCCATATACTCAGTATATTCAAGTCATACTAACCCATATATATATTTATGTGCGACATTGTATTATAATGTAGGTTCGGGTGCTCATTTCTAGTAGCATGATTGACAACGAGCATCATCACCTACACCCCGCTTTTTGGTGAGTCCTCATTTTCCTAGGACTTAGTTTATCTAACTTCTTCTAGTTGATTATAATGTTTTAGTTATTTGATTTTTGTTTATATTTGGGTCGGCTGGGGTCTTCCCTAGTGAATTTCTAGACATTTGTAGAGGCTTGTCAGACTGATTATGTTTTCAGTTCAAAGAATTTGTTTAAAGATTTCCAAGTCAAAAATTTCAATTAAGATCCAAAATAATTTATCTTCAGCTTCTATATTTCTTAGTCACTTCTCTTGTGAGTTTTAAGCTAAATAGATATCATGGGTTAGCTTAGGTCTATTTGTAGTCTTAAGAATTGTGTAACATACACAGGGTACTTTCAGGGAATTACAAACTTGGTATCAGAGCCTAAGGTTTAAGGAATCCTAGAGAGTCAAACAAACCGCTTTACGTAGGGTCTTGATCATGGTTGTAAAGAACGCCACATTTATTAGTAGGAGGCTGTGGAACGAGTTAGGAATCATTATTTCTTTCATGGTATATCGTGCTTACAATTGTCTTTATAAGTCGTAATTCATGCTTTTATGTGACAGAATGTGCCTCCTCTCTGAGCTGATGCACACAAAAATAATGATTAACCACCCCTGCACATCGACCCTCTGAATGAGAATGTGTCTCGTGTTGAATTTTGGGCTACCTCTCAAGCATAGGCAAAGCTGTTAATGCCAATGTTCTTGGAAACCAATAAGCAGTAGTCCCACTTCAGTGAAATGGTAATTTAGCTTCAGTTCATATTCGAGACTTTTTGAGGATGAATTTACCTGAGTTCCATAAGTCAAAGGTGGATGAGGATCCTCAACTCTTTATTGATGAAGTAAGAAAGAATACTCAGATTATGTTTATCACTGAAGATGAGTGTGTAGAGTTAGGATCTTATAGCTAAAGGATTTTGTTTATGATTGGGTTTCTATGTGGAAGGAAGGTCCATGTGAGAATGCAGCTCTTATGAGTTGGCAGGTATTTCAGAGTGCTTTTCTAGATAGGTTTTTTCTATGTGACATGAGGGAGGCTAAGTAGGAGTAGTTCATGAACCTGAGGTAGGGCTCTATGATAGTGTATGAGTTCTTTCTTAAGTTCACTAAGTTGTGTAAGTATGCTTCCAAGTTGCTATCTGACTCTAGAGCTCATATGAGTTTGTTACTGGGGTATCTGATTTAATGGTCAAAGAGTGTAGGATTTCCAAGATGATTAGGGATATGGATATTGCTTGATTGATGAATCATGCTCAATATATTGAGGTAGAAAAGTTAAAGAAAAGTGAGAAGAGAAGAAAAAGGGCTAGAACTTGACAGTATGAGTGTAGTCATACATGGTCTAGAGGGGGAAGATGTTCGCAGTTTCAGGGTCATTCATCATACCTGGGCCATATTCATCTAGTGCTCTTGCACCTAGGACTAGGCAGGAGAAGTGGTGCGGGACTTCAAACTCCAGATGTCAAAACAGTGTAGTTGAGAGTCCTAGTTACCCGACATATACAAAATATGGCAGGACCCATCCTGGTGAGTGCTTAATGGGAAAAGGGGGTTCCTATGGTTATGGAAAGCTGAGACACAGGATCAAGGAATGCCCATATACTAATTAGGGAAGTACGGATGTTCGTCCTCAAACTCAAGCTACTAATGCACAAGCTCAACCAAGTCGCTCAGTGTAACGCCCTAAGAACCTATCCCAAGATGTCACACGGTGCTTAAGGCCACACGTGGCCTCAAGCTAACCCTCTAAGCTTGTCATCACTTTTAGAACTCACTATAACACTAATAATTTTAAAATAGGGAAGAATAATCATGTCATGAGCATACTGTGATATGAAGAAATACTATCCTGTACAAAAAAATACTGAAATTTCTTTACATACTGGTACTTTAGTCTGACAAGCCTCTACTACAAAAGACTAAGGATCCATTGGGATAGACCCCAACTGACTCGCCTGAACTGAAAAGAAACAACCATTTATTATTAAGGCAAAGAAAATCAGGGACATAGGTCCTCGAACCAGGAGGACTCAACAACTATAAGAATGTAGATGGAGGTACTCAAAGATCACTATCGATACTGAGACTGAGCACCTGAACCTATATCATGAGAAAATATAGAACATAGAAGAGCATGGGAATCCGTACTTGGGATTGTACTGAGTATGTGGGGGTGTATGCAACACTTTTAAACAATATCATAAATGTAAAATAAAGTCATTCATACTGAAAATAATGACTCTCTTCGCTTGAAATTCCTAAAACATAATTTCCATAAATCATCGATAATAACACATGCTTCACAAATCTCATAAATCACTGGACTCAACTCAAACTCTTTAAATCATGACTTAAAGTGACTCGGTAACTCAAGAAACTTAGACTATTATGGACATGGGAGTTTCTTATAACCGACATAAACTATGTGAGCCACATGGAGTCTAACGATTTTCCCTCCTAAGGAAGGAACCCCATATTGGTGGGAGCGTTATACTCTTGATAGGGAGTATAACCTCAAACTCATTTCTGTGATCACAAACTCGGCTCTTTGGCCCTCAAATCTCAATCCTACGGTGGCACGTAGTTATGGAGAAGTAGGATACGCTAAACCCATACTTCCCACTCGGTGCTAAATATTCCTTCCAGACTTAGCTCAGAACGCGTTAGGAAATCCACCTTAATTAACTCAAGGGTCTATCATGAAGACTAAATCATAACTATAACTCATCTGTGAATCATAAACAACTTATGGATTCCTAACGCAACTCAAACTTAAAATAGTCTTTCCCAACATCAAGTATGCTTCCTTATCAAATCATATCAAGTATAAAAAGCTTCAAGAAAACATCATAGGACTCATTATTGACCTTCAAGTTCAATAGCGATAAATATATTCAATACTCAAACTTCACATGGAAAAAGCATAACTCATGACACTTGTCTTAAATCTCTTAGAAATCATCAATGCAAAATGACAATATACAACTCATGGCATAAATTATCAATTTAAGAAACATGATGGTTAAATAATCATAAATATCAAACTTATTCAACTCAAATCTCATAAATCATCAATGAATAAATTAGGGTGTAAACCCACTTGCAAGGATCATGAAATTCCAATAGTAAAAAAAATCAATTCTTTGGGCTCAAGAATGAAAAGATATTCTTGTTCAAGCCCCAAATACCTTTGATTATAATTTTAAGATGAAAATATTTTATTGCAAACTCTTCTTCATACTTTTGAGATAAGTTTCTTGATTTGACTTAGAGAACTTGATTCTTGAACAACTCGATGAAATACATGAAAAATTCTTGAATTTTCTTGGAGAAGATTTGGATTTGGAATTGGAGGAGAGAAATCCTAAGTCTAGATATTTCTTGGAAGAGATTGGAGAGAAAATGAATTTCTCATCTCTACTTGGATATATATATAGAGGCCAAAATGGGAAGAAATAACCAAAATACCCTTGAGCAAATTCTAGAACTGGAGTCTGAGTTTTGGCCTTGGCACGATGCGTTAGGATCGCGGTCCTTTATTGGAATTGGACAATTGGGAAACTGCTCAGTGGCGCGACGCAGTGAAGTTGCATTTTTCCACCTTAGTCGTGACCTGGAAAGGCACCGCGACGTGGTGGAATCGCGTTGGTGTACTGGAATTTGACAATCCTAATATTGAGCCTTGGCGCGATGCACCAATATTGTGGAGGCTCATTGGAAAATGAAGATAGCCATTTTTGCTGGCTCCGTGATACGCTAAAGTGCCAGGTGGCACACTGTTTCACTAAAATGGCTCTAACTCTTCACCCGAGTATTAGATTTAGGTAAAGTTGGTATCGATGAAGCTTATTCAATGCTCTACATGGAAAAATGTAGAAATTAGAGAAATACAACATGGTATAAACATCAATCACTTTGGAATCACTCAAAAGAAGGATTTAGGATTAAGAAATGATCGGGCTATTACACTCAGTTCATCCATAGGGCGCATCATCCAGTACAGGGGGCATCAGTTCCAGAATTGGTTTTATGCTTTTACATCCCTTCAAGAGCAGGAGTGTTAACCAGATGTTATCACTGGTATTCATTGTGTGTTTTTCCTTGAAGTATATGCGTTTCTTTACCCGGGATCAAATCTCTCTTACATAACTCTATTGGTTGATGTAAACTTTGGTGTAGGTCCTCAAATTATCTTCTACCCTTTCTCAGTTTCTACCCAAGTGGGCGAGTGAATTTTTGCTAGATGGGTCTATAGGGAATATCCCATTACCTTCCTCCATAAAGTGTGACTTGATGACCTAATAGAGTTAGAGATGGTGGATTTAAATATTATTTTAGGAATGGATTGGCTCCATTGATTCTATGCATCAATAGATTGTCCTACCTGCATGGTGAAGTTTTAATTTCCCAATGAGGCAGTTTTTAAGTGGAGGGTAGTTTAATGTATCCCAAAGGTCATTTTATCTCGTATATTAAGGCAAGAAAGTTAATATCAAAAGGTTGTCTTTACCATTTTGTTTGATTCAAAGATACTAAGTCTGAGGTTCGAACAGTTTAGTCAGTCCGAGTAGTAAATGAGTTCCTGGAGGTTTTCCTCAAAGATTTACCAGGGGTACCTCCAAATAGAGAAATAGAATTTGATATTGATATTTTGTCATATATTCGGCCTATTTCCATCCTTCCATATCATGTGTCTTCGTCAAAACTTAAAGAGTTAAAAGAGCAGCTTAAGGACCTCTTAAATAAAGGATTCTTCAGACCCAATTTATCAGACTTCTGCTCGTTGATGATAGTGTTTTAGTTATTTGATTTTCGTTTATGTTTGGGTCAGCTGGGGTCTATCCCAATAGAGCTATAGAAATTAGTAGAGGCTTTTCATAGTTATTATGTTTCCAGTTCAAAGAATTTGTTTAAAGATTTCCGAGTTAAAGAAAGGTGTTCATATCATAATGATATCATCATACCAAGGCTTGAAAGTCATCTATTCATAATCCATAACTTCCTTATAGAGTTGTGAAGGTCCTTATGTCTCATAAGTAAGGATTATGGTTCAAAGTAGTTAATAAGGATTATGCAAAACCGTGGGTAAAACCTTCAAATTGAAACAACAAAAACATAGTCATAATTCCCAATAAAACTATTTTTAAGCTCATGTTCATTCATAAATGAGTTAAGATTTAGACTAAAAAAATCTCATCCATAAGTCTAAGTGGACATAATCATTTTCTTCCTCAAATCCAACATAGATTTAAAGAAAATTGAAGCAACCCAAAACATAATTATTGTAGCCCAAAATATAATGCAACCCAAAACACAATTATTGTAAACCAAAACACAACTTAAGATAATAGAGTTGGGATTTTTTTATGGAAACAAAACATTTATAAAATTCACCTTTTCACCTTATTCAAAGATTTGAACTTTCAATCCCAAATCATAAAATAAATATAAGAAAATTATGATGTTGAAATTCAATAGACTTAGGGTTGCTTTACATACATCACAAATTATATGGACAAGGAATAGAAATAGAGAGAAATCAAAAGTGATATAGATAGATTTTAGATTATTAAGAATCAAAAGACATGGATCTAACCCTAGTTCATAAAAAAAAATTAATAAACACAAAGGAGTGAATTTGAAGAGGTTCTTAACTTAGGGAAGTCTTACATACCATTATTGATGAAATTGGAGAGGAATCTCTTTGAAGAAGAACCTTAACTTTTATTGTTTTTAAGACATGAGAATCGGGAGGGGGGGGGGGGGGGGGGTTGAGAGAGAGAAAGGACAGTATTTGTAAATTTAAATTTTGAGTAATAGGGCTAGTTTTGAGGGGAATTTAAGATAGATGAATAGTTTCATAGTATTTAAATGATTAAAATAACGTTAAACTAAAGAAAATTAGCGAAGTTATTATTTAAGCCTCGTGGCGCACCACCTATTTTGCTCTGTGGATAGTGCCTTGCTTAAATGCTCATAACTTTTGCTCTGAACATAGATTAACGAGAAACTATTTGCATTGGAAAGAAGACTCAAGTCCATTGATTTGATTGGTAATCAGATATGTAAATCTTCATATTCTAGAAGGAGTGCTTGTTTGATGTTTATCCTATAACAATTTGTATGAAAACTCCATCGATAGAAAGACTCTCAAGTCAACTTGGTGATAAATTTTTCATATGACCACAATTCATATCCAAAGTACCAACCACGCTAGAGAATTAATCTTAACACTTACATTCAAAAGGAAATCGTAGGCTTGGACCTATACGTGGGCAAAGAATGGTTCAAATCCTTGTCCAAAAGTTTGAGGCGATACATATCCGCAAGACCTTAACCGTCAAGGTAAATTTCAGCATCAAGGACCATTATAAAAGGCTTTTTCAAGATTATAGTACATTAAACAAATATTTTGATAAATTTAATGTAGTAAAACAACCATAAGAGGATTATTACGTTAGATATAATGATATTTCTAAAATAAATATGACCATCTCAACAGAAATTTAAATAGAATTATATAATATAAAAGACTATTGTAATATGGCTTTCCAAAATGAAAAAGAATCTTATTTGTATTTGATTTTTACAAATATTATATCTTGCACAACTAAGAGTTAATTGCATACTCCAAGAGATTTTAATTAATAAAAGGTAGAATATAGTAGGAAAAATAATATGCAATATAATATATGAAATTATAATTACTAGGCATAGGTAATGTTTAAAATAATTATCTTTTTAAGAAAAGGTTTAGATTTAATATCTAAATATAATTTTTTTAATATTTATATATTTTGGGGCTCATACACAAATCTCAATTTTGGGGGGAGGGGGATCTAATTTTGATGCTCATAGATTTTTGTATTTGTATACGAAGCAAACTTTGAGGTTTATATAAAAATCTTTAGATGTTTGTATTTATATTCAAAGTGAACGTTAGAGCTCATATACAAATCTACTAATGCGACTTTGTATTTATATATGAATCTCTAGTTTGTATATATAGCTACTAAATTTTAGTTACATTCTACAATTAGATAAAATTTAACAATGATGAATCAATTTCTGCCTAAAAGTTAGCTACTTTAAAAATTTTGTCGATATAGTATTGGACAAAAGCACATATAAATTATTTTTGCACTTTTTGTAATTAAATATGTTGTATTGACCCTTCAGGTCATTACCTATATTTTTATGATGTATTAATGTTTAGATATTTCATAGCTTACCTAAGTTGTTCATGACTTGTTGGGGCTGATAGTTCAGTCATTGGGAAATTTATATGTTTGTTAGAGTCAATTCTCTATTTTGGAGCTTTTGCTATTAAGAGTTGGGTGTCGGACATAAACTTCAATCAAATGGTCTCAGATGCCAATTTGGATCATTTTTTATCTCTAAAATATTGATTTTAGGCTAGAGGTACCCTTTGTTTAGGTCTTAAGACTATCATACTTGTTATGGGCTATTGGGTGGAAATTGGTTAAAATGGTCCTTTTGGTATGGGACCCAACTTAGATCAAAATGACCTCAGATGAAAATTTTATGGCATCATTGTTTTTGAAATACTTAATTTAGAGGAAGAGTCTAATTCTTTTTGAATTCATCGTATTAAAAATGAATCCCAAGGGTCCGGTCAGAAACTTGTAAAGTTTCCATGTTTATTGGTGCAAGTTTAGTAGGTGCAGGCCGAAAATGGCCTTCGTGTTTGCAAGGCTTCAACGCCATTTGCAAAGGACAATATTATTGTGTTTATGAGGCCCTAGGATGTGATTATGAAGACTACAGTGATTGGTCACCACGTTCTTGAGCTAACCTTTATATTTGAGATAAGTAAGTTAGAGTGAAGCTCATGTTCGCAACTGGGTACCTATCATAGAGATGAATGGACCCTTGGCAGTATTTAAAGTCGTGGAACTAAACTTTTTTAAATTTTCTTATATCTCAACTTCACTAAAAACCATAGAAAGCTTAGAAAATTACAAAGATCAGTCTTTTTGGGTCGGGAATGATTTGGAGACATCATTTTGGTCATTTTCTCACCATTAGTTTCATAAGTTTTTATTTATTTTCTTGATTAATTCTCTAGTTATCTTTAAAGCATTCTTTTATCTTTGGGTTGATTTTGAGGTCCATTTATTCTCGTATTCACCCATTTTTATGATAAATGATCGTTGAGATTTGTGGGATGCATTGTCGTTTTCAAATTTGCCATATTGCAAGTGGGCCCCACATGAGATTTTTAGCTTAAATTTTGTTGCAAAATATTATATGCAATACGGGTATCATTATTTTTTACTTAACATATAGATTATTATCTTTATAGCATGGTAGCACTCAAAAGCAACTTAGAAGGGAAAAGCTTCGGTATTGTGGACTTTCTTGAGTTTCTAGTGGTGTCCAGGTGGGATAGGCTTACTTTTCTCTTAGATTTAGCTTGATTATGAGATTAGTATGGTATTATGCTTGATCTGGGTGGGTATTTATGTCTTGATTGATGATTTAGAAAAATATAGGATTAATTAGATGATTAGAAAGTTTTTTGGATAGAGTTTGGCCCATCCTTCCCTATATTAGATTACATTGATATATTATGGCGAGCTTAGGATTACTTAGAACCTTAGGATGTAACTATAACACCTTATTATAGGTTTATATAGGTTCTTTCATTAATATAAATTTTTGGGACTAAAAGTAGGCCCCACCGATCATTATCTAGGTAGTATGCTTAGTTTATCTCCTTGTAAACTTAAGAATCCTTTATTAGTGAGCATAGATTAAATTTTTCACCTTGGGATGACTTAGGAAAGTTAATAGGATTATACTAGGTCGATAAAGGACATGTATGATTGGGCGAAGACTTGTGTGAGGACGGTAGGTAGAGATTCAGAGTACTTTTTAGTTCTAATAGGGTTGCACCAAGGGTCAACTAGTAGCCCATTTTTATTTTCCTTGATGATGGATGTTTTGACCCGGCATATTCAAGGGTAGATGCCTTGGTATATGTTATTTGTGGGTGATGTGGTACTGATTGATGAGACTCGGGGAGGAGTTAAAGATAAGTTAAAGATTTAGAGATTGATGCTTAAGTGTAAAGGATTTTGGTTGAGCAGAACTAAGACGAAGTTCTTGGAGTATAAGTTTACTGATGTGCTGTAGGAGGATGGAGTGGCGGTAAAGCTGGACTCTCAGGACTTTTAGAAGAGGGAGAGTTTCAAGTATCTGGGGTATAGGATTTAGCTTAATGGAAAGATTGAAGAGGATGTCACACATCATATTGGGGCAGGGTGGTTGAAATGGAGGCTCACTTCGGTAGTCTTATGTAATAAGAAGGTTCTCTCAAAGCTTAAAGGTAAGTTCTTCAAAGTGGCAGTCTGACCGACTATTTTGTATGGAGCGGAATGTTGGCTAGATAAGAGCTCCTATATCTAAAAGTTACAGTTATCAAAGATGAGAATATTGTGATAAATGTATGGATATACCAAGAAAGAAAGGGTAAGGAATGGGATTATTCGATAGAAAGTGGGAGTTGCTTTGATGGAGGACAAAATGCAAGAAGTGAGGTTACGTTAGTTCAGGCACATAACGTGGAAGGGCTTGGATGCTCCAATGCAAAGGTGTGAGACATTAGATATGGATGGTTTTAGGTGGGGTAGAGGTAGACTAAAGAAATATTTAAGGAAGGTGATTAGGCATGATATGGAGTAGTTACAACTTACGGAGAACATGAACCTTGATAGGTAGGTGTAAAGGATGCAAATTAGGGTAGAGAGTTAGAGGGTGGGAGTGCATTGGTAACAATAAGGGAGCATTCTTTTATGCCTGTAGTTTCTTATTTGTAGTGTTGTGTGATGTCTATGATTTCGGTTAGATAGTTCTTAGTATTATCTTGTGGTTGTAGTATTATCTTATTGCTAGCGATGTTAGTTTATTTTGCATACCATACTAGTTTATATGAACTTATCTTTTGTGTTTGTTATACTGTTATTAGTTCTAAGCCAGGGGTCTATCGAAAACAACCTCTCTACTTCACCTGAGGTAGTGGTATGGTCTGCATACATTTTACCATTCCTAGACCCCACTATATAGGAATACACTGGGTATGTTGTTGTTGGTTAGTTTTATTAAACTGCATAAAGTAACCTTTGGCCTTTAAAATTGTGCACCTACGTTTTGGTAGTTATATTAAATAGAGTAGAAATAAAGTCACGATAATAGAAATATATGGCACTTGGACTAATTATTATGTTTTTGTTTGAGTCAGTCGAGTAGTATCTCCCTTAATGTTCACTATATTGGGCTCATTTATGGTATATTTACTTCATGGAACTTGTGTACTGGTTTTGGTTTAAGTCCAACATTCATGATATATAAGCAACACTTTATTACGATGATTCTATTCTTTGTTCCGGTTCAAATCCTTAAATTATGGTTTAATAAAGGTTTCAGGTATATTGGCATATTGAGCACACTTTAAGATTCCTATTGTGGTATTTTCTCCTTGTTTGAAATAGTGAGGCATATGAAGGCTCGATTGGGTTATTTCTCTATTTTAAGGCCTTTTGGGCTTATAGGGATCAGTTAGGTGATCGTGATATGATATTTACTTTAAGTTACTTATTTTACCTATTTACAGCTTTATGCTGATTTGGAGTATTATTTCCAATTTAACTTTAACCTAGACTTGAGTTCATATTTTCACATTTTATTATAATTTGTTTGTAATTTAGCAAAGTAGGTCGATGATGCCTATTGAGTACTCATTATTTTTGGAACTAATACCACACTTTTGCATCTTTTCTTTGATCTAGATTTGAGTTTGAGCTATCGCCGATGAGGCTTTAGTTAGGATTACGTTTGGAGATTTAGAGATAGGGTTAGCTTTTAGAGTTGGAGTTGATCCTCTCTCCTTTTTCTATTTTATGACGCTCTTTACTTTCCCAAGACTATATGTTTATTCGATATTATTCAATACTCTATTCTATTTGAATTTACTGGCTCTTGTTCAAACCATACAAGGTTGTGGGATACTCTTTTTGCCCATTTCCTTCTTTTCCTTTTCTTTTAGTACTTTCATTTTTATTTGATGCTATTTAGGTTTTGACTTTTATGTTAAATTCTATATTTTTTAAATCTTTTTCCATTTAACCTGTTACTCGCCATTCCATGCTATGGTTTGGATTACTTATTGGTGGATTAAATTAACTACCATTAAGGCTTAAAATATTCGGTCGCAATTAATTGGTGTCAAAAACTAGGTATTCTTCTGCAGAGAGGTGTGATGGCATCTGTATTCCGTTGTTAGGAGGCTAAGGAAATTCTTAAAAAATCTCTCTTTTTTCATTTTGTTCAATTTGTCCATATTGGTTTTCAAGTTCTTATTTGTTTAACTCTCTTATAGGTGGATATGATAAAAGTTTTGACACCCAGAGATAGAGACCCTGAGTTTACAGCTAAGGCACCTGTTAAAGGCCGAGGTCAGGCTAGAGCTGCAACACCAGCTAGGGGTTAGGATAGGGAGCTTTCACAAGATCTTGCTATTTCTCTCGAGCCAGAGGTAGCTCCAAAGGTTCATCTACCACGACCACTGGTGGTCAAGGAGAAGCCCAATACCTATCGAGATTAATATCTTTCTCATTTCAAAAAGATGTGTTGCTTTAGTTATTGGGGTTATTAGGTGGTGCACAGTTTGATGGTGCTTAGTTAGTGGACCAAAGTGGTATCGATATAGGGGTGTAACTTGTATATGTAGCTTACTGAGTAGAGGTCCCTCTATCACTTGTAGTTCAGTAACCAGTAGTCGCTCAACCACTTAAAATCGTCGAAGAGCAGAAGATGATTGGAAAATTTATGAGGTTTACTCCACTTAGGTTTTAGGGGTCCCAGGCAAGGATTCTTTTGAATTTCTAACTAGTTGTGAGGGGAGGATCCAGAATTTGGGGTTGGTTGAGTCATATAGACTGGATTTTACTATTTATCAGCTAAAAATACTAACTAGGTGGCAGTGGATGGGTTATCTGAAATACCTACTATTTGCACCCATAGAAAATATCCCAAAGTTTTGAGGTTCTGGGTTGGGAATGGTTTGATCATGTCTCTCGTATGCTAGGATATGAGCAGTACCCTTCCGAGATCAGTTTAGGTTGGTATCACACTATCCAAGATACCATTTAGCTTCACCCTAGTCGTATATTAGGGTATGGGTCTATACTACCTAGCCGTATGAAGTGTTTTTCTTGATCTAGTGGTTCCTAAATTATATATGGGTTTCTTGGTACCACTCGTACCTTTGTTTAAGGGTCATACATGTATGGTCAATATTGGGAAGATTAGGGGTCCATGGTGAACCCTAGGTTACGAGTTAGGGTACCACTCATACCTTAGGGTATTGTTTAGACATGGAGTCGTACACTCTGGGGAGTTTAATTTTACATCTTTTTGCTGAGGACTTCTTAGACATTTCCCCACCCGTAAACCCATAAACACTCACCATATATCATGTTTTGGACCTTTTTTCCTTACATATACAAGATCCAAACACTCCTAAATCCTCTCTAAGACTCCTTCAACAAAGATTTGGGCTAGTGTTTATCAAAGTGGCCATCAAGAGACTTGAAGACCAAGAATCCTTCTGTGAGTCATCTTGTAAAAGGAATGTGACTCTTACCCTATTATTATTTCTCAAATATCATGTTATTTAAACATTGTTTATGAATCATTAATGAGGGGTTTTAAAATAAATGTTGAGGGTTTTGATGTATAGTGCTGTGTAATATTTTCTCTTATTTAAACTTGTGATTTTATATGTTTTTTGTGATGGTTTACACATGTGGAAACTTGTTTATTGTGATTTAACAAATGGGTCAAGATTAGCCCTAATATTGATGATTTTCACTTGTGTTTTTGTCATGGTAAGAGTATGCCCTAAAGGTTTTTGTGAAAATGTCTACCTAAAATAACTAGTCACATGTTGATGGTGATTTGAACTAATGCAATGGCTTAATGAGTAAGAGTGATTTTTAAATGATCTTTTAAAGGCCTTGTTGGCCTGTAAGGAGGTAAATATTGCACTTGGTGGTTTGATTAGTTTAAAAGGGGATAGACTCCATAACATGAAATCAAATTGTGTTTAGCTAATGCTTGGTGTCAGAGTGCAAATAAGTGATTTGGTAAAGGTCTTGATGAACACAATTTAAATTTAATGATATTTGAAAATAATGTATTTTCTTGTTAAAGTTATTGGTTAATATATGATTTATGAAGACCTTGTGGTCATATATGATGTGGAATTGTGGCCTTGATGGCTTAAAATGGTTAAATGGGTTAAGGTCCCCAAATGTGAATGGTGTGATGTGAATGCATGAACTAAGGATTAGAGTTCTAATGTCGAGTAGTATTGGATGCTATGGCTTATGGTTAGATTCCACATGCGTAATGAAATGTCTTGTGGTTAGAGTCCACTTGCGTGACAAAATAGGTTGTGGTTAGAGTCCACATTCATAATAAAATGACTTATGGTAAGAGTCCACTTGACTATTGAAAAGGCTTGTGGTTAGAGTCCACTTGCTTAATAATATGGCTTGCGGTTAGAGTCCTCTTGTTTGATATATCCTAAGAGGTGGAAGGTTAGAGTCCTCCACTTCATGGCTCATGTTCGAGTGCTTTGAAATGTATGCTAAGGCTTAGTTATCTTACGACACTTTATGTATGCATATGTATTTACATGTCTATGTGTATGAATGTGGTGGCTTATGATAGTTTGACTTGGTATTGAATAGTGAAACTATTTTATCCTTACCCTTGAGTTACATGCTAGCGCTCCAATTGCTAACTGTCTCCAGATGCTATGTCCCTACGCGACATAGGGGTCGGAGCATCTTCTTCTATTCCTGCGTAGTGATTAAGTGTTCGGGCGGTCCGAGCATTGACATTAAAGTGGTGAGCTTCCATACTTCCGAAGGCATACAATTGATGGTCTTCTTACCTTATGTCTAGACTTATTTTGGATTTGATTTTGGCTATTATCGAGGCTTTGTCCTGACATATTATTGACTTTAGATTTATAGAGGCTTGTGGAAGACTGTGGACTTGGGTAGATTGAATGTTGAATGTTGATATTAATGAAAGGCTAGACTTTCTTAAGTTATGATTGTTAGTTTTGTTTCTGCTATCTTATTATATGTTCGAAGTTTATCCGAAGCTGGTGGATTGATGTGATGGTTAGGTGGGGTTAACAGGGCGATCTTCGGTCCTTGTTGGGCTTGAGATGCCCATACGACAAGGCCTGATTTTGGTTCATGTCATTATCTTTCTTCCGAACCATCTGGATCTCCATTAATGACTTGGACTCGGTTATCTATGGATTTCTTAGGGAAGTTCATGCCTCACAACATACACTATCACCTAAGGGATAAGTTTACTAGATTAAGGGCATGGTTCCATGACTGTGGCTGAGTATGAGGCGAGTTTTCACTATCTAGATATCACTACCCAATTTATGAGTTATGGTAGAACCTACTAAATCACGCTAGTCGGTAAGCCAAACCATAACCCGGAGCTAATGTAGTGGGTTAATTCATTAGGAAATGCCCAACAGAAGTAAATTTCAAGAACACAATTTATAAATAGGTAAAGCATTCGTCATAGACAAAATAGCCAATACAAGATACCATCTCATTACCTAGTAGAGCTAGTACAAGTGCATCTGATAGTATTACACTTAAAGACTTAGAATAGTTAACAACATCTGTCTCGATAATAAAAGGCAAAATATAAAATATGGAGGTAAATAAGCAACTCAAACTCCAAAAGCTCATCCTATCTCAAAATATATCAACGCAGCATGATAAACTATCAACAACGACAATTAGTACTAAGATCTACACCAAAAAGGAACAAAAGTGTAGTATAAGTACTAAAACAATGGGTACTTAGTAGGCATCATCAGCCGATTGATCTAACCCATGATATAAGTATGATAAAATACAAGATATCATAACTAAGTCAAGGTATAAAAACAAACCTAAATAATCTCCAATACCGTTGTACGTAAAAAGTAATTTAATCGGAATAACAATATAACATAAGGCATCAACACATGCCAACATCATCATGCAATATAAATAAATAAATCAGAATAACAACGCATCACAAGGCATTACACATGCAAACACAAACTACAAAATTGACTCCCATACACCAATTGGTGTAAAAAGTAAATAAATCATCACAGACTCCCATATGCCTGGAGAGTACACTCAGGGATAAAATAAAGTAGTCAACCAACATTATAACTAACCTTCATCATCACTTAAACATTATTCCACAATTATCATCACTTGGTCATTTACCCACATCTTAAAATTTACCAACATATTACAATGTACCCACATTTCATAATGTTACCATTATTTTATAACCTTATCATCGATAATTATTAGTTGCCATTTATTATCTAACCATCTCTTATCAACTAATTTATTTGATTGATAGTCATCATTCAGTAACTATTCACCACATATTTGCTAATCACTATTTGCTAGATAACCATCATTTATCTAACGTCTTTTAATATCTAATCATCAATTACCAATTAATCCTTGATTATCAACTAGTCATTATTTCATCACTAATCATTAACTATACCACCTCATAATCATTTATCACCAATCAATAATTATCACTAATTCTCACAAGTCCACTAATTATTATTTTTACCATTTTTGGGTAATATCCGACATCGCTAATATCGACTTCATACCTAACTACATAAGGATATATATATATTATATATATAATAGCAATACATAGGGCACAACAAGACTCAAACCGGTAGATGTACACATAGGCATATCAATAGACTCATCCTTGGGCCTTGTCATATATAAATATATCATCATAAATCATACTCGGCCTTGCCGGGTATCAATATATCATCATAACTATCTTCCATCCCTGTTGGGTATCAATCTATCATCATAAATCATTCTCTGACCTTTTCAGGTATCAATATATCATCATAATATCTAGACTGGAACCAATAGCCACATCATCATAGTTGGTAGGAAAATTAATAGCATAAGAAATAATATAATCAAGCTTCACCATTTTAATCATAACTAATAACATAACTTCTCATATAATCAATAAGCATGCCTTCCAATATAATTCATGGCACAATTGCTAATATCCTTAATAGGGATGTTTTCTAGCTTGATTACTAGCATAGTTTCTTAGCATGTTCATAATCATAAGAAATATCATGAGCAGTGACTTATTAATAGAATGGTAAAAATCTTATCATTAGCATAATGGATAGCTTATACATAGCACAAAGAATAGCTTGTTGTAACATGATGTGTACCACATCATAGCATAAATGACAATCCAATCCATTAGTCTATAAACATTACTTCTAATGTCATTATTACCATAATAACCAAGTACCAAGGTTCCTCAATATTTCCTCAAAATGGCATTCTCTAGACAGTAAATAAGTGTATAAGGGCTTCAAGAGAACTATTCATCGATCTTGGCTTAAGGTGGGTCAAGGAGCTCACTTCTAAATACCCAAAATACGTTATAAGTCAAATTCTACCCTTGACTAGTCTGAGGTGTCTAAATCCACCCATAGATGTATAGAACGCCATAATTTATTCCTAAGGTAGAGATTCTCCTCAAGCATTTAACTAAGTCAGCTGGAAACTATGACAACCTTCAATGGCGCAAACAACAAAGGCCAACTTAGCCTAAGCATGAGTAACTAGAGCATTTTACTTGATCTTAAACAATCTAAGGAATTCTCATTCTAAACATGAGTAATGAAGTTCAATGCACCTAAGGCATAAGAAAATAAGTCAAGTATTTCAACTTTACGATTTTAAATTAGAATAAATGGTCCAACTAACCCAAGTCTTGTATTTCATCAATCCAAAACCTAAAACCCATCCCAAATCCAACACATAATCATAAGAATACTGACACAATCTGAACCAGGACTTGGCTCGGTCGGGTACCTCAAGTCCCATATTGACCAGACTTTACCCCTATACCTAGCCAACCCAAACACAACATGCCACAAAGTTGAATGAATTTCAAACATATAACAAGATAGCGTGCTATAACGTAAGGATGTTTTAATGTATGTCCATAACCAACCACTGACGCCTGGCCATACAATTGACTGACATTGCCTAATTCCCATAGTAGTCCAGACAAAGTCTTTTAAGAAATGATCAAAAATTGATTGTCAATAAAGTATCAAAACATGCCCCCAATAATAGCAAAAAATAAGTCTAATACATTGGAGGAACAAAACACGAAATGTAGACTTCCGATGTATGGAACCTCACCACTTCAATGTCAATTGACGAGCTGATCCTAAATCCTAATCACTTTGAAAGAGAAGTAGAAGTATGGCCAATTCCTTTATCGTGTGGGGATACAACACCCAAATATGGTTAGCAGGGTGAATACTAGAATGTTAATCAGGGATAAAGATAAAATAATATTATCAATTCAAATCAAGTCAACCAATGCACGATAACCATAGGCAAATACAAATATACATATAATACCAGGATAGGGAGTAAGGTTTCGCTTGCACTTTAAAACCTTAACCTGGATTGTGTACGGGCTATATGAGCTCTGGCTCTTATCCCTTGGTAGGGGCCCAGTATATGTAGTAACATAAATTGAAGAACAATCTTATGTATATGCATACGGGGGGACTCAAACCTCAATATATTCTAAGGTGACTTAAGAACCCGATCACATAATGCTTTATAGGGGACTAAAACCTCCCTAATCATTAAATAATATTAAAGGGGAATCAAAACTTCCTGGTTACTTTAACCCTCGCGTTGAAAAATATGGTTTCCAGTTCGGTCATCCATACCTCCACTTTTACGACTCAACTTCACAATCCTTATTAGAGCCCAATTAAAGCATTTATCACACAATCCTAATCATGAACCATATTTAACATTAAGTCATACATTGTTGGTATCGTAATACTAACTGCATTTGCAAGGTAACATATCATACCAAAATAATTTTCATTAACTTGAGGAGATCAACTCCATTTGTTCATTAATACAAGGTGAGGGAAACCGACTTCCTTTGTTCATTAAATCTTACCATTTTTTTTCAAATACCTCTTTATGTCAAGTAATAGTTCAAGAATAGTTCAATTTAAAAATTCTCTCCTTTCTTATAACTCAAAACAAATTTCACACTATAGGTTGGGGTCATAACCATTTCAAAAGTCACAAGTTTGGGAAAATCACAACTACGTAATTCATCCACCATACCCATGCACTCACAAGTTCAAAATCATATTTAAATCACGTGAAAAAAAATGTTCAACAATAAGCATTCAACACCCACAAACCCTTATTTTTCAAAACCAAAACAATTCCATGTAAATAACACTTTAAATCATATGCTTTTGAACAAATTAACCATAAGGGAAGAGTCATATTCCTCAAATAGTAAGATGTATGGACTGAAATCACCCTTAAAAGCCCAAATTGACCAACCTCTTGAAAACCCTAAGTGTTCTTGACCTTGAGGATGTGGGAGTATTTGAGATGTTACTTTGATATGTTTCTGAGCGCTATAGATTGGGTAATTGGATAAATGTCTAGAATTCCCTTAACTTAAAAGCTAAAAAGGGTCTTCTTTGACTATGTGCCATGCATCAACTCATAACCACTCCTTACGACTCATCACCATGATTTGTAACCAGGTCAGTCTCTAGGACACCATCCACTTCTAACCTTGCGACTCAACCAAACAACCCATATTAAGATCCTACCACTCGTAGGGACTAGTTGTGGTCATCACATAATCGAATTTGGGGTAGACACTACACACCTTATAGTTTGAATCCCACGACTCTTACCAAATCCCTGCGGCTCATCGTAAGCCACTTATACTTAGAGTAAAATGATGCCTCAAACTTACATGATTTAGTTACGACATGTCCTAATGGCTCATCAGGACATCATACAACTCATAGGGCAAGTCGTAACTAGGGTGGTGAACTCAACGCTCAATCAATTTTTTAAGGGCAAAAAATCTGGGGTGTTTCAATTCTCCCCCACTTGGATCATTTGTCCTCCAATGACAGGACAAGGCATTTATTAGAATAAATTGACTCTACATACCTCAACTCTTACCATTAACAAAGACAAAAAACAAAGATGCTAAGGAAATCACTCTTTCCTTTAATAATGCCAAAAAAATAAAGATGTCAAGGAATACACATACCTTAAGCTCGATTAATCAGAGAAAAAACAAGAATGGATACTTGGACATTATATCTTTTTAGGCTTCCCAAGTAGCCTCTTCAACCTTGTGGTTCCTCCATAGAACCTTTACCAAAGCTACATGCTTTGTCTGTAACCAAAGAACTTTTGATCCAAAATTTCAACCAGGAATTACTCATAAGACAAGGAATCTTAAATACCTACCTCCTCCAAAGGAACAACCATTGAACAATCACCCACACACTTTCTCAACATCGAAATGTGAAGCACCAGATGAATAGAGCTCAAATTAGAGTGCAACTCCAATTCATACACAACGTTACTGACCCTCTTCAACACAAAAGTTTAGACTAATATGTTATGAATTAGGCTTTCCCTTCTTAACAAACTGCATTACTCTCTTCATGAGGGATACCTCTAAGAATACCCAATCACTAACACTAAACTCCAACTCCCTTTGGCTTATATGCACGTAGGACTTTAGGCAACTTTAGGTGGCTTTAATCATATCCCAAATCACTTACACCTTATCAATCACTTGGTAAATTGAATCTAGGAAAAATCTCTCATCCTCACAAACTTGAAACCACCCGATGGGAGACCTATAACTCCTATCGTACAGGTCTTTAAAAAGAGCCATACCAAAACTAGAGGATAACTATTATTATACGCAAACACTATAAGAGGCAAATGATTAATACAACTATGAACATAGTTAATCACACAAGCTCTAAGCAGGTCTTCCAACAACTGAATAGTCTTTCCCATTTGCCCAACTGATTACCAGTGGAAAGTAGTACTAAGGATCACATTAGCTCCTACACCTCTATAAAATGAACACCAAAAGTGTGATGACAACTGAGTTCCATGATCTGACATGATTGAAACAGGCTCACCATGCAATTTCAAAATAATTTTGAGGAACAAATTTGCATAGTCCTCTACCTAATAATTAGTCTTTATTAGAAAAAAGTGAGCAGACATATTATCCTATTTACGATGACCTAAATCGAATCACACTAATTTCGAGACTGAGAAAGGCCAGTAATGAAATCTAGGTTAATCACTTTTCACATCCCACTTTCACACAAAAAACTTGATTTCTTAATACAACTCTTCAGACCGTAAGTGCTCAACCTTCTCTTGTTGACGCACCATGCATTTAGCCAACAAACTAGCAAAATCCTTCTTTATATTATTCTATAAATAATCCTTAAGATCATGATACATCTTCATCGAACTAGTATGAGCGGCATAACACGATTTATGAGCCTAATCAAAGATCCTCTCTCGCAAGCCATCTATATCTAGAACACATAATCTGCCTTAGTACCTTACGATACCATAACCACTAATTTCCAAAGTTACAATCTTTTGCTATCCCATATCTCTCTTAATCTTTCCCAAGGCAGGATCTAATACCTACTACTACTTTATTTCAGTACCAAAAGAGGACTACGCCATTTTTTGCACAAACAGACCCCCATTCTTAGAGTCCAAGAGATAAAATTGAAGGTTAGATAATGGTGAATATTTCGTATCCTTATCCATATGAAATAGACTTCCCATGGACAACCTGCTAAGAGAATCAGCAACCATATTAGCTTTACATGGGGTGGTAATAGAGACTCATGTTGTAGTATCTTAGAAACTCAAGCTATCTCTTTTTTCAGATATTCAGCTTCTTTAAGGTGAACAAATATTGTAGGCTTTTATGATCAGAAATGATATCTACATGGACCCCATAAAAATAGTGAAGACAAATCTTCAATACAAGCAACATAGTCAACAACTCCAAGTCATGAGTCAGATAATTCCTCTCATGAACTTTAAACTACCTAGAAGCATAGGCCACCACTCTACTATGCTACATTAATACACAACCAAGTCCCATATGGGATGCATCACAATAAACCACAATCCATCATTACCTTTGGCCAAGGTAAAAAATGGAGATAAAGTTAACTTATCTTTTATCTTTTCAAAACTACCCTCACAAGTATCATACAAAAAAAACATTTTCTTTTTCTGGGTCAACTTAGTCGGTGGTACAACTATAGTTAAGAAGCTCTCCATAAATCTTATATAGTAATCAGATAAACCTAAGAAGATCCCAATATCTATTAGAGTTATGGGCCTAGGCCGCTTCTTAATCTTCCCTTAGAGACAAGAGTACCTCTTTTTTACTCAATGACCGACTCATTAGGGAATTTTAACATAACCTTATGGGTTTGATAATCTAAAGAGGAATAGACTGAGTGGAACCAGTCCTTCCCTAATATGGCATCAAAATCAATCATGTCTAACTCTATCAGATCTACCAGAGTTTATCTACTACCAACAGATACCACACAACCCCTATAAACTCTTCTAGTAACCACAGAGTCACCCACTAGGGTAGAGACAAGAAAGTCATTAGGTATACACACAGGACATAAACCAAAATAAACAACCACGAATGGGGTCACACAAGAAATAGTAGACCCCTAATCAAGCAAGCAATACATATCATGAGAGAAGAGTCGTAACATACCAATAATGATATCAGGAGATACCTCAAAGTTTTAGCGGGTAGCAAGACAATACAAATAGTTCTGTCCAGTGCCTGCACCTAAAGTAGACGCAATACCCTTTGTTACAAGAGTTGATGAAGTGGCAATAGGAATCTTATTTGCCACAGAAGCAACCTTAGAAGGAAAATTCCTATGTAAATTACAAATCTAACCATATTTAAAACACCAGTTCCTCCCCTTTTCAAAAAAACCACGGTGTACCTACCCACAGAATCTACAAAGAGGATATGATGGAGCTAACTGAGCCTCACTAGGCTGAGATTGGGCACTTATGCCCTAAACCCACTAATATACTGAGAATAACAATCACTTGACGACTTTGGGTAGGGAGCACTAGCCGTAGTATAGGAACCAAAACTCTCCTACTTCTTCTTAGACCACTTCCCACCTTCTCTACCACTCTGTTGCTGACCTCCACCTTGATAAAAAAATCTAAACTTTTTATTTTGCCTTTTCCCTAGCTCCACCTATTTTTTCTTCTATTCCTCAACCTGTTGCATATACACAACCAATCTAAAGATATCCATATTTTTGTTCAATAAGGTAGCCTTACTGCAGGTCAATTCATGAGACAACCCAGAAGAAAATTTCCTCATTCTAGCCCTCATGCTAGACACTAAATTAAGATCATACCAGGATAATTAATGGAATTTCAAGGCATATTCTTTGACCATCATCCCTTCTTACTTTAGATTAACAAGCTCTTTTAATTTTGCCTCCCTCAACTCCTAAGGAAAGAAGATCTCCAAAAAAGTACTAGAGAAATAATCCCATAGAGTAGATTCAACATCATCTCCCCTAGATTGTTCCCATTCCTCATACCATTAGTATACTATTTCTTTAATTGAGATGCAGTGAATTTCACACCCTTCACATTAGAAGCATGCATCACACGATCTAATGACCCTTCAGGTTATTTATTGTTTACCTATTTATTTTTGCCATTAGAGCTTTTCCATAACTGACCTAGTTCATTTAAGACTTATTGGAACCAATCGATTGGTTACTGAGTAGTTTGTTTGGTTTTTACAACTATTTCCCTATTTAGAAGTCTTCACTGGTTCTAAAAAGCTATCGAACAAAAAATTTAGTAGAGCAATGTCAAATGTTAATTCTAACTGCACCAAAAACTCAAGAATATAGATTTTAGGTTGGGTAAACCTTTGGTTTAGGCCCCGCTACACCCAAACATATTTTTTTCAATTGGTCAGAAAGTTGATAAATTAGAAATTTGGGTGAAGGACCCATATTTGGTCGAAACCACCTCAAACGAAAAATTTAACTTTGACAATGTGTTTGGAATGTCTATATAAGTATGGTTACATATATTATTTGCTCATATTAGACTTTGAATGCATCCCGAGGCCTTGTTTGAAACTTGGTATCAAATTCAAAGTTTCAACCATCCTCTAGTGGAGTAAAACACCAGGATCATAGAGGTGTTAGTGCGATAACAATGTCACGATCACAACCAAAGTGTGTGTGCAATCGCACTAGCTGAGGGTCTGGGATGGATAATATAAATGCTCTTCTTGGCTGAGAATTAGCCATTTTCTCCGTCATTTTAGGGCTTAAAATCCTAATAGAGAGTGTAGACCACAAAGTAAATCTATGGTGTTAATTGGGAGCTTGAATAACTTACTTAACTATGGTTAACATTGAATCTAAGGAATGGATCCTCTAATTTTAATATTGAATTATTGATTATTTGACCCAAACAATAAATGGATTGAGGCTTGATTTTATCCCCGAATATGATTGATTTGCACCAATTTCTTGAGGCATATAACTCCCTAATGGTATTTGAACTATAGGTTGATCTTGGAAACTCATTTTCCATATGTAGGACCCACTTGGGGTTTTAGTGTTATTATGAACTCGAATGACAATAGTACAATATGGGTGTTGATATTCTTGTAATAATGCATAGATTGTGTTTTTGATAGGTTGGATCATGGAATAAGCTTTGAGTAAAAGGAAAGCAAAGATTCTTGGTTAGTGAACTATATTTGGATTCAAGGTAGGTTAGGCTTACTTGTGTTAGATTGAGCTTTATTGTAGTATAACTGTGATATCTTGAAAAGATTGTGCGGGGTCTTAGATTTTAAATGGTAGATGGTAGTATTAGATGTTAGTTGAATCACTTAGGCATTTGAGCATATAAAGTGTGATATTTGATGGATTGACTAGAACCTTGGTTAGTTGGACTTATCATCTCCGGAATTGCATGAGAATGCTCTAGTTACTCTAGTTAGACGGGAGTGGCCTTGTTCACTCATCTTAAGAGTAAGTTTACCTAGATATACCTAGTTGTGGAATTGGCAGTAGATGCTTTGGATGACTTAAGAGTAATACTTGAGGTATAATTATCCTATAGAACTAGTGTTGATTGATAAACCTTTGAGACATGATTTAGATTACTTAGTCTAATTCTTGGTAGAAGTTAGACTTGAAGAAGATAATTTAGGATATTAGAACCAAAAATTAAGCATCCTTAATCTTGAACTATGTAACTTCATTAGAGACATAGAGACATGTTCAACACCTAGTATGTGCTTTTGGTAATATGAGGTGAATGGATTATTCATGATGTTGATTTTGGGAATAATGTGCATACTTGATTGATTATCTTATTGTCATTACCTAGATAGTATTGGACAGCCTTATGAATTGAACCTATATCTATGCTATTACTTAACTTATTGGCTTGTTTACTATATGATGCTTGGATTATGTTATTACTCATATTATGCTCAAACTGAGTGACTAATATTATTTTTTTACCAAAGGATTCCTTTTTTGCTAGTATTGTGAATCATGGTTAATAAGAGTTATTCTAGAGAGTAAACCCATGACTTGTAATTGACCATACTAATAATCAAGTCAATCCCTATAATGTATAGAGTGTTCACTCTATATGGATATACGTGTTCATGCACATACTATTATAATGTATTGATAATGAATGGTGAGATACTATGATATGTCTTTCCTTGCTTCTCTTACACTCTATTGATTATGGGGCTTGTACTTTTCAATGATTTGTCTACATATATATTATATAAATATATATATATACATATATATATTGATGTAATGATTAATATTGATGCTATGGTGAATGTTGATGATATTATAATGCTCGATAAGTCCAAAGGATAAATTGATGATAATAAGATGCCAAGTACACCCGTTGATAAATTCACCATCTACCGTTAATAAACATAGAATAAAAGATGCTAAGAACAACACACACCTTAAGCATGATTTTTTGGAATGGGAAATAGGAATGGATACTTGGACTTCATGTCCACTTCAGCTTCCGATATAGGCTCTTCCACTTTTGGGTTCCTCCATAGAACCTTTACCAAAGCTACTTCTTTGGTCCATAATTGATGAACCTAAAAATCCAGGATTTCAACTGGGACCTCCTCAAAAGACAGGGAATAAAAAATACCATTATCCTTAATAGGTACAATCCACAATGGATCACCCACACACTTTCCTAACATATAATCATGGAACACCAGTGAATGGATCTCAAACTATAAGGAAACTCTAACTCATACATAATATTTCCAACCCTTCTCAAAACCATATATGGACCAACTTATCAGGGATTGAGATTCCCCTTCTTCCCAAACTACATCACTCCTATCATGGGAGATACCTTCACAAACACCCTATCCCTTACCTCAAACTCTAACTTCTTACGCCTCACATCTATATAGGATTTCAGGCAACTTTGGGTAGACTTAAGAATATCTTGAATCACCTTCACCTTCTCTATGGATTGGTGAACCAAATACGAACCAAACATCACCGCCTGACCAACCTCAAACCACCCAATAGGAGATCTATACCTTCTACCATATAAGGCCTTAAATGGAGCCATCCTTATTCTATTATGGTAGCTATTATTATATGCAAACTCTATATGAGGAAAATGCTCAACCCAACTACCACCATAGTCAATCACACAAGTTCTAACATATCTTGTAATGTCAAAATAGTCCTTTCTGCTTGCCCATCTGACTGTGGGTGGAAAATTGTACTAAGACTCAATTTAGTCCCCTAACCTTTTTGAAATGATTGCCAAAAGTTCAATGAAAACTGCGTACCATGATTCAATATGATCGAAATAGGCACCCCATGCAACCTCACAATCTCATGGAGTATAATCTCATATAATCTTCTGTCGAAAATTTTGTCCACATGGGTAAGAAGTGAGCAGTCTTTATCATCCTATCTATGACGACCGAAAGCTAATCAAACTAATTTTAACATTGAGGTAGACTGATAATGAAATCCATACTGATCACCTCCTATTTGCATACAGGTAACTGAATTTCTTAATATAATCCTCCGAGCCTCATGTGATCAACTTTCACTTATTGGAATACCATGCACTAAGCCACCAAACCAGCCATATCCCACTTTATATTGTTCCACCAATGCATCTCTTTAAGTTCATGATACATTTTTGTCAAACTAGGATGAATAGCATAGAGCGAATCATGCCCCTCATCTAAGATCTTCTCTCGCAATCTATCCATATCTGAAATCACAACCTTCCTTGATATCATAAGATACCATCACCACTGACCTTAAAGGCCATTTCTTTCTGCACACCTACATCACCCTTAATCTTTATTAGTACAGGATCCAATACTTTTGTCTCCTTCACCTCAGCACCTAGGGTCGACTTTGCTACCTCCCAAACAAACACACAACCTTCCTCGGAGTCCAAGAGGAAAACTTTAAGGTTAGATAAATGGTGAATGTCTTTCACCAAATCCTACTTCCTTGCATCTATATGAGCTAGACTTCCCATGGATAACCTGCTAAGAGCATCAACAACTACATTAGCTTTACTTGGAATGTAGTGAAGACCCATGTTGTAATTCTTTAGTAGCTAAAGCCATCTACTTTGCTCGAGGTTCAGATCTTCCTGAGTAAACACATACTAGAAGCTCTTATGATAAGAAAAGATATCCACATGCATTCTATATAAATAGTGATGGCAGATTTCCAATGCAATCACCACAACCAACAATTCCAAATCATGAGTCAGATAATTTTCATATACCTTCAAATATCAAGAGGCATGAGCTATTACCTTGTCATGCTGCATCAAAATGAACCCAAAATACCATACGAGATGCATTGTAATAGACTACAAAACAATCGATACCTTCCAGCAAAGTCAAGACTAGAGTCAAAGTTAGCTTATCCTTCATCATCTCAAAACTACCCTTACAAACATCGGACCACAAATTGGCCAACCCTTCTAGCCTTAGAAGATGGAGTAACAACAAAAATAATAACATACCTAGTGCATTCCCACCTAGTGAGGTCTGGGAAGGGTAGAGTGTATGCTTTTCATACCACTACCTCAGGTGAAGTAGGGAGGCTGTTTCTAATAGACCCTTAACTTAGAACCAAAAAAACCCAATGAAATAACAAAATTAAAAAGAATTCCATAGCATGAAATGGAGTCTTTTAGAGTATCATCATACTAAAATTAGAGCTTGCAAGTCTATTATCTTATTCTATATAAACTATTAAACTAAATTAGTCTCCACTATTTCCAATAAAATCATAACTATTTATAATCAAACCATGTCCACCAAGGCCTTTCCAAAGTCATGTGAAACCAACCAAAACCATTTGATGTTTCTTTAACCATTAATGCAATTTAAGGATTCCAAGAGAAGTCAAACTATGTAACAAAATCATTCTCATTGATAATTTAACAGAAAGATTCAGGGCATACTATTATCAAAGACAAAGACTAATTAATTTAGGGTTAATAATGACCTATTAGTTAAACCAAAATTCCCATGTACCAATATGTAAAAAGCCATTATCAAAACACGAAGAAACATAATTAAAATCACGAGAAACACTAATAAACCATAAACATCCAAAACCCCCAACCTTTATTTCAAAACCATAACAATACAATGAAAACCATATGTTACAACAAATGCGTTTAGTAAACTAACAATAAGGGAAGATTCACATACCTTAACACCAAGAAGTACGGAGTGAAACCACCCTTGAAAGCCTTAATTGATTATCATAATTAAACCCTAGATTTTTCTTGAAGAGAGAGTTTGAGAGAGAATTTGAGAGTGTTGGATTTGGAATAATATGATAATAATATCCCAAAAGGAGTTTTAAGTAGTTTCCTCAAATTGAGTTAAAAGAGAAATATCTAGAAATCCCCTAACTTAAAACTCTAAAAATACCGTAGGTAGTTACAAGTCAACCCCCTTGACTCATGACCACAATATAAAACTCATACTCTTGAGTCATCACCAAAATAGAGAGTTGGATACACTTTCACTGTCCACCATAAGACTCTATGATACTACTTATTACCAGACCATACGACTAATATGGTCTTGTCGTAACTAGAACAGAACCCAAAGTGATTGGACATTATACAACATATGACTCATACTCACCATTTGTAGCCTATCCTTGTGAATATTAGTTTGTCACTTGTGCTTGGAGCCAATTATAGTCACTAAGTTACTAACTTGAAAAAGGTTTGACCAAACAACCCGTCACCACCCCTAATGACTAGTACCACTAAACTGTAACCATCAAAGAATCCTAACCACTATTCCTAAAAACCTTATGACTAGGGTCAACTGAACAATACACAAACCATATAATTCGTATGGTGAGTAGTTACTAGGACAGTAATCTCAAAGCTAAGTAAAGTTCCAAAGTCTAAAACCTAGGGTGTTTTAAGAATGATATCGGATGTAAATTTTGACTTTGCCAGCATCTTTAAAATATTGATTATAGGCTGGGTAGAAATTTAGTTCAGGCCCCACAACACCAAAACATATTTCAACCAATTGGTCAAAAAGTTGATAAATTTAAAATTTAGGTGAAGGGACCATATTTGGTTGAAACGACCTCGAATGGAAAATTCAACTTCACCACTATGTTTGAAACATCAAAATCTATATGGTTGCAAATATTGATTACTAATATTTGATTCCAGATGCATCTCGAGGCCATGGACAAAACTTAGAATCAAATTCCAAGTTTCAGCTATCATCTAGTGTAATAAGATACCTCAATCTCAGAGGCATTGGTATGATCACACCTAGCATGGGTACGCAATTGCACTAGTTGAAGTCCTGGAATAGGATTATTTAAATGATCTTCTTGGCCAAGAGTTGGCCATTTTATCCATTATTTTGAGTCCTAATACCCTAATAAAGAGTGTAGACATCAAACTGATTCCTTGGTGTTGATTGGGAACATGAATAACCTATGTAATCGTTCTTAACATTGAATCAAAGGAATGAATACTTTAATTTTACTGTTGAATTCTTATTTGTGTGACCCAAAACCCAAGTCATAGCAGAAGCATCCTCACCTCTTTCCTTCATCCACGATATAACCTAGTCATAAGGTACGTCCTTTAACCTGTAAGATGCCAACTCAACACTTTCTTTCTTAGAAATATGCATCACCTGCGTGATCTTTCTCACCTCTTTAAGGTACAAATGCGGGTACTCATCTACCTTAGACCCATAAAACTCAAGTAGATTCATCTGCATAAAATCATAGATTTTTGCCATAGCTGTATCACCTTCCTGTTGATTAGCAATTGCGGCCTGGTTATTAGCCTGAACATTGGCGGTGACTGCTTGGGCTAACACCTGAAAGGCTGCCCGAAACTCAGCATGAGACACCATCTCATTCAAAGGATCAATAGGTGGGGGTTGCTTATTATCATTTCTACGGGCATTCAGTCTTTAGAGAGGTATTTTTTGAAATAGAAGAGCACCAATAATTAGATGAGAGGGATAATTGTAGGCAAGATAGAATCTAAAAAAAAAACAAATTTTTCCTAAAACATCTCATACTAAAAAATGATTAACTTTTTGTGAATACTCATTCTTGGATATTAAATAATTCTTTTCCCTTGATATAGATATAATCATGCCACAAAAAGAGAAGTCAAAGAAGGCAAGTAAGAAATTGAACAAAGAAAGTTTGACTCAGAGACTATTCAATAAGTCTAAAAGTGAATAGGATGGGAAATAACTTTAAAGATATTACAAAAAAACGTCTCTATATACTGAAGAACCACCTCCCAGTCTGAAAAAGGGTGGTTAAGGAATTAAGCTTTGAAGAAGAAGATTCTACTTTCTCTAAACAACCCTCTTCATAGCAACCTTCTTCTAAGAAAATTTCTTCTGAGTAACCAATAGAGGAAGACACTTAGACAAGGGGATATGTCATAAAAAGCAAGAATCCAAGAATTTAAAATAGTGTACGGTAAGAAGTTGTAGTAGCAAAAATAATATACCATGATAGATTGATAACAATACGAAGACGGAGTTTTAAGAGGGCCATATGTGAAGAGGTAACAATAATACATATGGGTTGAGTAGGTACCTGCAACTAGAGAGAGCATTGAGAGAGTTTGAGTTAGCATGGACAACAAAAGGAAGAAGATACATACTACTAAACATTGATTAGGGACTATTATGCCAACTATTCAGCTACATTGGAGAACATGTACAAAAATGGATAGAAAGGTGCAGAAAAACCAAATATGAATCAAATACCAGTGAGGGGCATGATGGTGGACTTATCTGACTGCATAATTAATCTATTTTTGCGTGGTCCTAACTTTATTCCTCCAGTCACCTCATAAGAGTTCTGTCACAAGATGTTGGATAGGGAAAACCAACGCCCTTGGTTGGCACTGGTTATAGCTGATGGGGAGCCTAAGTGGTTAAATAATCTAAGTGTAAGGGTTTTTAAGGTGTCACTAACTCAGGAAGTAAGATTCTAGCGCGAAGTATTAAGGTGCAGACTCATGTCGGCAGTAGGAGATAATGTCATAGGTAAGGATAAAGCAGTTTTAGTAGCAGGTATATTGTCAAACCTCCCATTGAAAGAAGCATTAGCTGTAGAAGCCCCAGCTAGTAGACCTTCCGAGACTGTTGAGTAGTTATTTACTCTACTAACCATTGCTGTATTGGTGCAACCTGATGCTACTGATGAGAATATTGCATTGTCAGCAGCTCGTGATACAAGCGCTTCATGCGCAATATGTATTTTCTTACCCTTGTTGTTCTAGTTTGATATATTTTCATTAAGGATAATGCATGTTTTAGTTTGTGGGGGTGAAGGTACTTGCAACATCGAGGGTATATTATCTGTGTTCTATGCCGTTGAGTGCTATCTAGCAAACCGACATGTTTAGAATTAGTTATGTGTTATGTATGCATTAAAGAGTAACATGTGACTAAGTAGCAATTTTATGTTTGTGATTTAAATCAAAATTGTGTGACACATCAAAATATTTGATTGTGAGATTGATTGCTAGGTGCATGGGAAACCATTTGTGTCTATAAAAGTATTAAATATGACACTCCCTACTTGAGTTTGAGTGTTAATCAAGTATTTGGCAATTTTTGTGAAATCCCATGCCATGAGAGAGAGGTTTTTCTATGAAATGTTCTTATTGTGTTCATACATCTAGAACTTGCCCAAATTATTTGGTTAGGGTTTTGAGTAGTCATCTGATAAGTGATCATGACCATTTTTATTAGTGAACCATTTAGCCAAGATAATAAACCCTTAGGTACATATTATATTCCATTTTAAATCCTTATTGAGCCATTAGAATGTTTTCTTTGTGTCAACAAATTGACCATTTTCACTGACTTTATAATCGAGCCTTGTTTTAGCCAAGTTTTTTCATTGGATAATTCACATATCAACTTACAAAAATCACCTAAGTTAAGGGTGACTACAGTAGATAAGATGATGATTGAAAGGTGCAAAAGATGTTGTGAAAGTTTCCACAATATATATATATATATATATGAATATATATATATATGAATGTATATATATATATATATATATATAATAATTTGTAGTAATAGTAAATAAATGATGCTAAGTGGAATAGCTGAAAATAATATGAAAGTTTATTGGGAATTGAATGCGAATGAGTAAGTGGATATAAGCAAGTGTTGTAAGTGAACAAAGTGAGGCTAAGTCACCGATTCTAAATCTACCTTCCCAACACTTAGATGAACCAAATAGAATGGTAAGGGAAAGTTTATGGCATTGTAGGTGTATAATTTGAACCTTTGTTCCGAGAGCGAGAGCGTTATTGTATGGTTCCTAAAAAGAAATATATGGATTCAGAAAGTATGTTCTTCTGTGTGAGGTCATGTGAATGGTAGTGGAAATTGGTAAATATTGGATTGAATATTCTAAGTTTAAGTAGTGCTTTATTTATTTGAAATTTGAAGATGGGTATGGAATCTTGATGTTGTTTGGCAAAAGATTGCATGTTTCTTAATGGGTACAAACTAAAGGAAACAAATGTTACTCTTTACATTGATGCTTTTGTTCTGTGCATAATACTGTACTAGTTGCTTGAGGACAAGCAATAGTTTTAAGTTGAGGGTATTGATTGCAAGCTTTGTGTTAGAACATTTAAAGCTTTTAACTAGAAATAATTATAAGATCTTAAGAAACTATTGTTGTTTTGATTATATTTCTTGTGATTTTGAAGGGAAGTCGAGATGAATAAAAACCTATGAAAACTACATCAAGAAGAATGATTTTTGGTAAAGAATATAAGAAATTAAGTTTTGAAGATTTCAGTTGATAACTTGTCTGACAAGTCTTCAACTTGCTAATAAGTTATCAGAGGAGGTCGTCACTTGTAGACAGTACATGGATGCTGGAAAAGTAAGTTGATGAATTATCTAATAAGTCATCAACCTGTTGATTAGTCGCCAGATGAAGTTGTCACTTGGAAGCAAAATACAATGGTTGGAAAGATAAGTTGATGACCTATTTGATAAGTCGTCAACTTTCTAATAGGCCGCTAGGTCAAGTCATAAACTATGGTGCAGATAATTTGGAATTTGAAATTCAAAATCTAAAGATTATGAGTATAAATAGAAAATTCTTAGGTTTTCATTGGAATCTTGATCTTACTCTCAAAAAAGCAGCTTTTACATATTATTTCACTTTAGTTGGAAGTCAATTTTTTAAATTATTGTTATGGTTTTTGGGATTCTCATTTGAATTTGAAGGAAGAACAATCTTAACATTCCATCATTTGTAAGTTAACTAGTTTTGAATTATGGATCTTATATATGTCTTTTCTTTCTATCTCATGAGGAACTAAATCCCATAACTAGAGTTATGGGATCTATGAGTGTTGCATTATGAATTCTATAGTTGGCTAAGGTTCAAATGACTGTAGGAACTTCTTGATAATTCTTTTATAACAAATATTTTCTGTTAGTAATAAACAATAGGTTAAGCCTTACATTGGTTTGCTTGAACAAAGAAATCAATTAAATAAAGGGAATTATCAATGGGGATTTTAAAACGTTAAATTTCCATCTAATGATTAATGTTGTAACAAGATTAATCAACTCGAGATGAAATCAGTTTAAACATAAGGTTCTCCTAAGTTTGAAAGAATCAGGTAATCTAGAATCTAAATAGGTTGGAAACAATTTAGATGCATCATCGATAGTGATAATTTGCCATTTCTTACATGTCATGAGAATCTTTTTCTACAATTATTGCTCAATAAGAAGAAATACTCATAGTGAATAGAACTCTAGTTTTTCCACATCATTAATTTGAAATATTGAAACATTGACTTTTGGTTACTTAAACAAAGTGAACAGTAAGAATTGTTTGAATTCTAAAAGCCCCCCATCTATAGGAAACTACAAGCTACTAGTCGATTAAAGCACAAATAGTCTTGATTAACACCATATTCCTTGTGAGATTCAACCCAAACCTAGTTGGGTTATATATTTGATGATGAATGCTTACTCTCTTATAAGAGAGATGTAATTTCAGTATATCAATGTCTGGTACATCTAGAGAATATGTTGGTGATATTATGATGCTCAGTGCATCTTATGGATATATTGATGATATTAAAATGCTCGGTACATTCGAAGGATATATTGATGATATTATGATGTCGGATACATCTGGAGGATATAGTGATGATATTATGATGTCCAGATATTTGAAGGATATATTGATGATATTATGATGCCTGGTACGTCTGAACGATATATTGATGTTATGTATGGTAAACATATGTATATATGTTTATGTGTGACTATGCCATTATATGATTACATCCTTGTGTGCCTAGAAGATATGATGCTAATCATGGGATGTCAATAATAATTCTTCAGCCATTATCATTTGTTCAGTAGAGTAGTAATCGCTAGTGTTAAATGGTGAGTAGAAATAAAATATGCCAAATAAAGAGTTAAGGCTAATTGATAATTGGAATCTTGTGTAGAAATTATAATTCACCTAGTTGGTATGTTTGTCTTTAAAAAAGTGATTAACTAAGAAATATTTCCTAGTTAAAAGAGTTGTTTGGTAACTAGTTGACTACTAAGTGACTATTTTACTTGATGACTAGACGTCTAGAATGCTAGATGATCGACCATGCTAGTTGAAATGTGATAACTAGCAATTGTGGTTGTTATGTGGTCAATGGTGAGAATAGGTTAGAATTGGTGATTGTCAATGGTATTGATGAATAAAGTATAATGTTGTTGGGTTGTAAATTTGAGGAATTGTAAATTATGATGCTAGATAATAAGAGGTGATGGTTGAAAGATAGATATGCGCATTTAAGGATAAGTGACATTTTCCTATATGATGACTGGTACGCCGAGGATAACTAGAAATAAGCTTTTGTTATTGGCGTCTATGGTTTAGTAGTTCATCCTGACTTGGTGTGTATATTGGCTATTTAGTAAATAATATTTTGTGATATATCGTAAATAAGTATTTAGTAAAGGATCAGCTAGGCTATGATTTGGAAACCCTATGACGACTAGTGAATTAGTAGTTTAATAATAATAAGTGTTTGTTAGTTAATATCACTAGATAGAATGTATTGATATCATAGATATCTAAATGTCTATATGACTATGGTGATGATTACCTTTATATATGTTATTCCAATTGCGGTAATTGTTGATGATTATGAATTTTAGTAAATGACCATTGAAGGAAATTGTGGAAACTATGGATAATGAATAGTTGGTTATATATCTTGATATTTCATGATTTAATATATTGATGCACTATTCGGTGGTATGGGATGTTGTGATGAGTTCTTTTCTTTATGTTCTTTTGAGTGTCCTCCCCGGTGGTATGGAATTCCAAGGTGGGGTCCTTTACTCTATGCTCTAATGGATTTATGCTTGTTGAACTTGGTATTCATGTAGTTGTAATTGTTTATATCTCGTTTTATGCTTCTGGATCTATTACTCATATTATATGACATTTTTCGTAAGTGTTAATATTAGATATCGTATTACGGTTCTAGTTGATTAGTTATTTTGTACAGTGATGATGAAGACGATTCAAGTTTGATTTTTTACCTTGACTTAGAGATATTATATTTAATTATATCTTTATATCATAATTTAGCTCAGTCGGCTGATGATGCCTACTGAGTACCCCTTGTTTTGTTACTCATACTACACCTTCTGTACTCTTGGGTGTAGACCCGAGTACTAGCTGCCGCCTTTGAGTTGAGTTTGTGTTGTATTGATCTTCTGAAGATAGGGTGAACTCTTGGAATTTCGAGTCTCCTGTTTCCCTCCTATCTTTATTCAGTCATTTGTATTCAAGACGAACATATAAGACTATTTAGACTTTGAGTTTTATTTTGTGTTATCGTACATAGATGCTCTTGTACTAATATTACCAGGTCATGGGATTGGTATCCATAGTCGGTTGGCTGTTGTGAACATTGTTGTTTATGATTGTGTTCATCTATTGTGGCCCTTTTCGGGCATTTCTACCAAAGTAACCCATTGCCTTAGCTCTGGGTTACGATGTTGGCTTACCTACTGGTGGGTTTTAGTAGGTTCCATCATGACATGTTAATCAAGTCATGACACAAAAGATCTTTTCCATGTCATCGATAAAGTTTTGAGGATCTTACATAACTTTTGAAATAGTGAACACTGAAGGAATCAACCTCATGATCTGTAAAACCCTCGTGGCCTCAGAAGATGGAGTAATAGAAGCTACACACTCAAACTGTGAAGCTACAAATTGAGCCAACATTTGAATATTCTATTGAAATTCCGCATTTGACACATCAACCTAAGGAGCTCGAGGAGGAATAGAGGGGATCGGTGGAACTCCAAAAGGGCAATCAGGAATTGGACTCCTAGACATGGTCTATACCCTATAAGTAATGCGTGTCCTAGTAGCATTGTCCTCAAATGGGACAGAGGAGTTTACATGAGCTTTAGATCATTAGGGAGGCATGGTATAAACATCAAACTCATGGGAAGTAGAAATTGCAAGACCTTAGACTTTATAGCTTGAAATAAGACAACAAGAAAGGGAAACATACCTAAATGCCTTGTAGCCTCTCCCTTATAAGTGTGGTGTGCTACACACCCATAAAAGAGATTCTACATGACACAACATTTTTGGACACTCAATGAAACCAAACCTTAGTTTTGATACCAATCAGACACAAACCGAACCAGGGCCTAGGTATGTCGGGTACCTCAAGTCCCATGTGGATTAGAGATCGCCCCTACACCTAACCAACCCAACCAAAACATGACCCAAAGTCAGATGAATCTTGAACATATCATATGATAGCATGCAATAGATTAAGCAATTTTTAATAGATGTCCATAACCAATCACTGATAACCATCCAAACGGCCGACTGACACCGCTCAATATCTATAGTTGTCCAGAAAAAGCCTTCTAAAAAATGATCCAAAACTAAATATCAATAAAGTGTCAGGACATGCCCCCGATAATATACAAAAATATGTCTATGACATAGGAGGAACAAAACACAAAATATAGACTTTCGATGTATGAAAGCTCACCACTTCGATATTAACTCACGAGCTGATTTCGAATCCTAATAACTCAGTGGGAGGAGTAAAAGTATGGCTAATTCTTACATCACATGGGGATATAGCGTCGGAAGATGGTTAGCAGAGTAAACCCTAGCATGTAACTTAGGGATAAAGATAAAATAATATTGTCAATTCAAATCAAGTTAAAAATGCACAATAACCATATGCAAATACATATATACATATAATGCTGAGATAGGGATCAAGGTTTAACATGCCTATTAAAATCTTAACCTGGATTATGAAGCTCTACCATCATAAAATAGTACCGATGAGCTTAAGGGCCTCCACTCTCACCTCTTGGTCGGGCCCCAGTGTGTGTAGTCACACGAATTGAAAAAAAAATGCATATATATGCATATGGGGGACTCAAACCTCCCAAAATATAGTAAGTTGACTTAAGAAACTGATCATATAATGATATATGAGGGACTCAAACCTCTCCAATAATGAAATAATAATAAAGGGAAGAAAAACCTCCCTGGTCACTTTGACCCCCACATCGGCAATGTAGTTTCCTGCAGCGATCAACCAAACCTTTCACTTTCACAACTCAGCTACACAACCCTTATTAGAGCCTAATTAAAGTATTTATCACAAAATCCCAATCATGAACCAAATTTCACATTAAGGCATACATTGTTGGTATAGTCTTACCAATAACACACGCAAGGTAACACATCTTGCAAAAACAATTTCCATTAACTTGGAATGATCAACTCCTTTTGTTCATCAGTACAAGGTGGGGGAAACTAACTCCCTTAATCCATTAAATCATAGCATTGTGCTTCAACTACCTCTTTATATCATGCAATAGTTCAAGACTAGTTTAATTTACAAATTCCCTCCTTTCTCATGAGTCAAAACCGATTTCACACTATAGGTTGGGGTCATAATCATTTCAAAAGTCACAAGTTTAGGAAAATCACAATTCACTAATTCATCCACCATACACATGCACCCACACGTTCAAGAACATATTTAAAGGATGAATAATCATAATTAAATCATGGGAAAACATTGTTCAACAATAAGTATTCAAAAACCCACGACCCTTGTTTCCAAAACAAAACAAATTCCATGTGAATAAAACTTTAATACAGATGTTTTTTTAAATAATTAAGAATGAGGCAAGAGTCACATGACTGATATAGTAAGATGTATGGAGACAAATCACCCTTGAAAGCCCTAATTGATCAACCTCTTAAAAACCCCAAGTGTTCTTAAGCTAGAAAATTTAGGAGTATTTGAAAAGTTGCTTTAATGTGTTTTTGAGTGCTAATGACAGCCTAATGAGGTTATAAGAAGTGGGATTAATGTTTGTTAAGAGGGGAAATGTTTCGAATACCTTTGCCTTAATATATGAAAAAGGATCATCTTTGACTACGAGTCAACCATCGACTCGTAACCACTCCTTATGACTCATGACCATGAGTTGTAAACAAGGCAGTCACTAGCACAACATCTACTGTTGACCTTACGACTCAACCAACCCACCCGTAGTGACACCCTATAGCTCATAGGGTCTAATCATAGTCAACATAAAATTCAATTTAAGGTATACACTAGACACCCTACGATTTGGACCCCATGACTCATAACAAATCCCTTTGGATCATATTGAGCCACTCATACTCAGAGAATAATTATGCCACAAACTTTCATGGTTTTTTATGACTGTTTCAATGACTTGTCAGGACTCACTACGAATCATAAGGCAAGTTGTAACCAGGGTAGTGAACTCAAGGTTCAAAGAATTATTCAAGGGCCAAGAATATGAGGTGTATAAAATACTATGATTGACGAAGGGATAAACCTAGCGTACCTCAATTCTGAAGAAAGCTCAACGAAGTACTAAACCACTGTTTTTTCCTTCTGAGAAGCCTCTTTAAGATTCTAATCTATCAAAAATACATTCTACTCATCAATACTAGAATCACACTATTTTTTGTTTTTCACAAGGTGTTGTGATTGCAACAACCTATCCCGCGATCGAATTACTTTATCTTCCAAGGTTACGACAATTGCGGCCCTTGTCTTGTGATTAGAGTTTCACCAGATGGCAATCTTCTAAGTTTCTATCAATTCCTTAGGATTAATTCAAAATCTCATATACATAAATAAACTATGTAACCACACATTTGACATTTTAGATGAGATGCCAAACTTGGATTTTCAATCCGAGGTCATTTCGACCAAATATGAGTCCCACACCCATTTTTTATTTTCTTAACTTCCTAACTAAAAGGTTGAAATGACCTTGGGTTCCTCGAGACTCAAACTAATGGTTTACCTAGCCTAAAATTGATATTCTGGAGCTGTCGACACAATAAGAATTTGCATAGGAGATTGTTTTCCTAAAAATTTTGCCCGATGGCCATTTGGAACCAGCAAAAACTTCAAAATAGCTAATTGTCTCTAAAAACCAAAAAAATTGCTTGGTAACCAAACTATCAATTCTAGCAAGTCACAAATGACTTGGGGTAGCTATGGAAATGATCTAACGGTTAAAACAAGCATAAATGTGGAAAATAACTTAAAGGGTCATAACAAAACACAAAAGTCAAAACCCAATTTTAGAGTCATGATGGCATCTACTTTAACCCACCAGTAGGTAAGACAAGCCAAAATTCCTAGTAAAGGACTAATTGGTGGAAAGTAAAGAAAATACAAAAATTTATGCAAGTAATCAGATTACAAGGAATAACATATAAGGATGATAATGCATTTGAAGATAAATAAGGAAAAATAATAGAATATCCCAAAACTTAGTAAGGTTTATACAAGAGACTCTAGTAAAAGAATTAGAGAACCATAAGTATAAAATATAGAATAGTCTCGAATAGAATGACCATCCAAAATAGAAGGAGAGAAAGCCAACTTTGGACCAAAAAGATCACCCTACCTCCGAACTATGACCAACACTAGTGCAGATGCCAGTAGCAGTAGTTAGAACTTAAATTTGCATAAAAAAAGATACAAAAGTGTAGTATTAGTACCCAAACAACGGGCACTCATTAGGCATCAACCACCAACTAAGCTAAGTTTTAATATAAGTACATTAAGATGTGAGATGATAACTAAATCAGGGAAAAGGAAAAACCTAGACCCTTGCTCTAAATACTAAAAGTAAACAATCGAGTCAATAACATCAATGAAAACATGACTAACTATATCATAACTTGGCCCCCATAAGCACAAAAGACACAAAAAAGAATAAATAACTTAATCTGGGCCCCTATATGCCCGATGGATGCAATAAATAAGGAAATACTACAGTGACACTTATAAGATATCCAAACCTCAAAATGGTAATTGCATATCCTCATAAACAATAAACAACGAACTCAAATAAATTTCATAACCATAATAACTAACCTCTCAGTGTCTGACTCAAACCAGAAATAGTATCTCACATACAACACTTGAACTAATAATATAATGAATACTGGAATAAAATAAAAAATAGTATCTCACATTCTAGAATTGAATTGGAAATAATATCATCATAGATGTCGGACTTAAATCAGTCATAATATCATAATTTCAAGACTCAAACCATCCTTAAAATAAATCCATGCTCCTATCCTAGAAAAATTTAGAAAATGTCTGAATCCTCCTCAGCCCAAGAATGTAAAAAAAGATGAAAAGAGAAGGCCTCCTAAGTTGTGAAGGAGCTAATTATAATTTATACCTAAAAAGGGCCGAAAGGGCCCACTTCTAACCCTCTAAAGACCATCATAAGCCAAATTATACCCCAAAAAGATTAAGGACTCAAAAATTTCCTACAAGGAACTAAGCAATTCTTAATAATTTCTAAGGTAGCTAATTAACATAAGTAATGGGCATCTTGGCCAATCCTCCTAAATACGACCCACTACAAAGCTAAATAATTCGACTATCACTAAATATACATACAAGGCTTCCCAACCCAAGACTAGAATAATATCTTACCAAATACTGTAATTAAGCTCAATATAAAAGGAGAGTGAGCCTAGCATACCTGGATGCCAAAGAAAGCCCAATAAAGTCCTCCAAATTTGAAATTTTCCCTTTTGAGAAGCCTCCACATAATGCCACACTATTAAAATAATGATCCATGCATTAATATGAGATTAAAGACACCTATATTTCATTTTAATTATTTGATCCAAAGTCGTGACAAAATCCCATATTGGGCTTGCTTTTTGAATCATACTTTCAAGACTGTCAATATGTCCCTCTATGCTCAAGGGCCATTTACCCTCAAGAATAGGTAAATTTTGAGCTCAAATGATACCACAATCAACCCATCATGAAAATATTTATGAATAAATCAGGAAATTAAATCAAGAATTAAATGGAGACTTACAAGGATTACGATGAGGAAATAAGGAAATGACCTTCCTAAGCTCACCAACACACTATTTCACCCAAGGATAAATCTCTTAATTTCGTAAGAAATCTAGGGTTTAAATTCTCTTGGGACATGGAGAAAATCAAATAAAAATGGGTGAGGTCTTAAATAAATACCCATGTGGTTACCACTTAAGCGGTCGCTTCACCACTAAAGCGGCATATGTTCTCTTAAGCGATACTTGTACCTATCCACCCTCTATTTTAGCATATAATACATTGCTTAAATGATGTACGTTAAAATGGTTAGGTTTTTTCTTTAGCAAAGGGGCGAGTACCATCCTTGTCCACTAAAGTACCCTTTGGCCACTAAAGGAACCACTGCTTAAGTGGTTGCACCAGTTGAGTCCATGCACTAACTGGAAGCTCAGTTTTTGCCAAGTTTCCATCGACCCTTGGAATTTATTCAAAATCCTATGAATTCAAATAAACTATGGTACCTCATCAAATTTGACATTCTTGACTAAATGGCACCATCAAAATTTCTATACATATTTGTATTAAGGAAATATAGATCGCACACTCAAGCTCTATTTTGACTAAAATCCTTTCAATAGCCCAAAACGAGTCCAAAAGCCATTATCCAGAACCAAAGGTCCCCCTAGCCTAAATCATTATTTTAAAGTTGATAGAACTATTAGAATTGGCATACGAGGTCGTTAACCTAATGTTAATTCCCGATAGCCAGTCCTTACCAAAAAAGGCTACAAAATAGGGAATTGTCTCTAAAAACCAAATGAACTACTCGGTAATAGAATTTTTAGCTCCAGTAAGTCATTAATGACTTGGGGTAGCTATAGGAAAGCTCTAAATAGTAAAAATAGTAGGGCCTATATTTCGCTCTCGATCTCCTATGTAGCCTCATATATTGGGTGGTGTCTTCATTGAACCTTAACCACCGAAATCACTTCAGAATGCAATTGTTAATATCCCTGCTATTACGAAAATTGGCTCTTCCACAAATGTTATCCTCTCATCCGACTTAATCGAGGTGGACTGAAGCACATGTGACTCATTAGGTACATAACGTTGTAACATAGAAACATAAAAGACTGGATAAAAAATGGAAAAATTTGAGGGCAAAGCCATCTCAAATGCAACCTATCCAACTATGAAAAGTTTCTTAAAAGGCCTAATATATCTGGGTTGAGCCTTTCCTTTCTCTCAAAGAACACTCAGTCTCAAACTAAAAACCCCAAGGCACGAAGTCTAGGATTTACATATACTCTAGCTACCCTCAGCCTATCGTAAAACATCCTGACTCTCTCCAACAACTCTTAAACTAAGTCAGTGTAATAAGGATTAACCTCAGAGGTCTCAAACCATCCTATTAGACATTGAATGATAGCTATTATTTGGTTTAAACTCTTCTAATGCTAAATATTGCTCCTACTAACCTCCATAATTGTAATACCCTGTACTTCTACCTAGCTTAAAATCATCCCAAAGATGTTAAAGACTTGTTTTAACAGTTGAATCCACTTTTATACATGTGGTATTTTCAAGATTTTCACTTTTTGTCTTTTAGGAAATTCAATAAAATTTCTATCGATACAAAATTAGCCCAGATACGACACCCGATCAAAGAGTTATAGACTTTTTAGTGAGACAGTGTATCACTTGAGCCATCAGCGTGTCGCAGAGCTAGGTTAATTGGCAATTGTCAATTTCCAGTGTTGCTCTGCAATAGTGGCATGTCGTGCCAAACTTATAGGTCTCAAACAAAGTGGCAACGCAATAGTTCCACTTCATACCACCATTTAATCCCTATTTGTCACTTTCCAGAGACACGGCGTGATAGCGCCGCATCGCGCCATGGGTTTACACATCCAAGGATAAAAGGGGTCAATTTTTCACCCCTATATAAACCCAATAACACGTGATTCAGCCATATTTCACACAAAATATATTGTTTCTCTCAAGTTTCTCTCTAGAACAAGCTAGGGTTTTCAATTGGAAATTCAAATCCAAGACTCAAATTCAAGAATCCCTCCGTCAATCATCATAAAATCAAGAACCAAGGTATGCACAGTGTTGATTTATTGACTTCTTTAGTTCATAAAGATGAAGAACTCTATTTTAAACTATATGTCATGATTTTTTAATTTTGAATTGATTATGTTCATTTTGTTATTATTGTATGATTGCCAAGATTGCAGCTTTATCATGTTTTTATGAAACCACGTTAGCATAGAGTTGATATTCATGCAATTGAGTTAAATTATGGAACCATGTTGTATGAAATTAATAATCATGCCTATGCCCTAAGTGTGCATGCAAGGTGTTTGATAATATGCCCCAATGAATGAATGATGATCCCAACTATGAACTTATGAATTGTTGATATTGGTCATGTGATCAGAAGTGTCAATCCTTTTAAGTTTCATTCTATCGAATCTTGGGGATACTTGTACCTGACAATTTAGCTGTGTGCCTAGAGCCATTTCATGTTTTCACAATACTCTCAGTCAAGCCATGATCAGTAGAATTCAATCAGTCATGTAACTCAGGAAACTCAGTAAGCTCAGTATCAGTCCTATCACATTCAGTAATCTCAGTAATCTCAAATATATTACTGATCTCAGTCAGTCATATTATCTCAGTAGCATTTCATCAGTTGAAAAAACTCAGTGAACTCAGTTTAGCTCCGCTAAACAATACCATTAGTATCAATTTAGTTTAGTTAATCAGTTCAGTGTCTCTTCAGTTGGGAGTAGGATTCAGCACCGAATGAACGCAAGGATGGGGACTCACCTATTATTCAGTGGAGGGTGTAATCCTTAGAAGCAATCCTTGCATTCCAGAACTACGTAGCCATTATAAGTTGCGATGTACCCCTATGTGTAGGGATACTAATATATCTCATTTGGGGTTATTCCTATAGGAAGGTTGACGGAAGAGCTTTCTATCAAAGAGGGTTACCTCACAACTTGTCTTTACACGTGGCATGATATTGACAGCCTTCCAGCTGGGGTTATAGGTTAGACCCTACTAGTTCAATTTTGGGACATGTAGATTAGATGATCACCACCCACCATATCAATTTTAGTCTCAGTCTGTGTCTCAGTAATAGAACTCAGATAGTTCTATAGATTTTAGGACTGTCAGATAAAGTCACTCAATATAGTACGGAAGTCAGCTAGTTCCATTAGAACTTAGACTGTCAGATACAGTAGCTCAGTATAAATATACTAGTTATACAAAAATCATGTAATGAGTATTTAACTTCAGGACTGTCAAATACAGTCAACTAGACCAGTTCTTCATAATCATAACTGTCGAATAATAGTCATTCATGTATCCATAATATTATATCAGTCCCTCAGTATTCAGTATCCCAGCTTTAGTAAACTCAAATGTTTGTAAATCTATGTTATCAGTAGAATCAATAGTCAGAACTTAGTATTCAGTCCTATCACGATCTAAGTAACAGTTACATATTCATACATGTATTCTCACGTTCATATCATTCAGTCAGTTAGTGTTGTCTATGTATATAAACCCTTTTATATTCAGCCTACCTCCCTTTCATACCAGTACATCCAAAGTGTGATGCATTTGAGCTATGGTGTCTTCTACCATAGGTTCAGAGACACATCCTGCAGAGCATCATTAGATTCCAAATATCAGTAGTCAGTCAGCATTCAGTCCTCATCCTTCGAGGATGATATGATTTGTTATTTCATTATTTTAGTACTTTGTTAGTTCAATAGTCAGAGTTAGTTGGGGACTTATCCCATGGACTCCACAGTGTTCAGAAAGTTTAGAGGCTTTCGGATTACAATATGTTTAGATAGTATTTTAGTTATTTTTGGTATTCGACACTCCACACTTATGTTGTGTTTTATCAGCTATTCAGTTTAAACCTTACGTCCTTACAACTTCTATTCTGTATTTTTTTACAGTATATATATATACACAATATATTATACAGTGTACAGGTACAAATATCAATCATGGGTTAGTTTGTGGTCATTCGGTGTCATGAGCACTGTGTAGCATTTCGGGTACCAGATTCAGGGCGTTACAGTAGTCCATAACACAAGCTCGAAGAATATCATCTAGAATCTAAATAGTCCTCTCCAAGTGCTCATAGGTTTGAGGGTAAAAAATGATACTAATATTTACCTGAGTACCCAAATTTTCCTAAAAAGTCCCTTAGAACCTAGAAGTGATTATCGAGCCTCCTTATGAAATAATAGATGTGGGTACTACATGTATGCCAACTATGTCATGTACATAGATATGAGAAAACCTCTTCGCACTGAAGGACATTTGAATAGGAATGAAGTGTGCCGATACCATCGATCTATAATGACCCAATGCCTCTAGAACTACAGGAGATGCGAGGAAAACCACTGAAAAGTTCATGGTGATCCGCCCTCACTTTCACTCAAAATGGTCAATCTAGGAATCAGGCCACGAGGTTTCAAATTCTTGGCCTTTTCCTACTGACAATACAAGCAATGAGCTACAAAGTCAGCTATATCTCTTTTCATACCATTCCACCAGTAATATGGCCTCAAATCCTTATAAATCTTAGGCCTTCCAGGATGAATAGAGTGTCTGGAGTTATGAGCCTCATGTAATATAAATTAGATGAAGTATTCAACCATCAAAATATATATACATCCATCATATCTCATAGCACTCTTACAATCCATGGTATCCCTCCTAGACTCTCCTCTCAACAATTGATCACGAATGTTACAAAGCCCTCTATCCTATAACTAACAACTCTAAATCTTCTCAAATAAAGTAGATCTATCCTCAATGATAGGAAGGATCTATCTAGATTCTAAAATATCAATTCAAACTATCAAGTTGGATAAGGACTAGATTTTCCATAAAAGAAGCTGCTTAGTAACTAAAATAGAAGCCAAAGCCATCGCCTTTTGGCTCAAGGAGTTCACTATTATGTTTGCCTTTCTTGGATGGTATAGAATAGAGATGTCATAATCCCTTTGTATTTCCATCAAACTATATTATGTTAACCTCTCTTTGAGTCATAATATGTTAAAGACTACTATGATCAGTGTGGATCTTACAATGAATGCCATAAAAGTAATGTCTCCTAATATTAAGCACAAAAACTATTGTTGCCAACTCCAAATTATGAGTTGGGTAGTTTCACTTATGAAACTTTAGCTGCCTTAATGCATAAGCAATAACTTGGCCATACTACATCAAAGCACTACCTAAACCATTACCGAGAGCATAAGAATATATGGTAAGCTGCTCGATCTCAATAGGAAGAGCAATATAGGAACCGAAATAAGAAAATCCTCGATCTTCAAAAGCTCAACTCTAAATCCTTAGAACACTGGAAAGGAACCTTCTTATTAGTCAATTAAGTCATTAGTGCTGCAATAGCGGAAAAACACTCAACAAAATGCCAATAGTAACTAGCCAGACCAATAAAGCTATGAACCTCATATAGAGATGTAGGGCCACTCTAGTCACGAATAGCCTAAATCATTTCAAGATCCACTATAATCCCATCCTCAGATGACATAAGTCCTAGGAATGTAACATGCTTGACCTAGAACAAAAACTTTTAGAATTCTACTCAAAGTATAGAGTATAATCCTTAAATGTTGAATATGTTTCTCCCTTCTCTATGAATATACAAGAATACCATTGATGAAAACAATGACGAAATAGTCCAAATAAGGTATGAACACATGGTTCATCATATGCATAAACACAGTTAAGGCAATGGTCAGCCCAAAAGACATCACCAGAAACTTATAATGTCCATAGTGAGTCCTGAAGGCTATCTTTGGGAGGTCCTTAGCCCAAATCCTTAATTGATGATAATCGAATCTCTAGTCAATCTTATAGTACACTGCCGCTCCCTAAAGCTTGTCAAATAAGTCATTAATACGAGGTATAGGATACCTATTATTCACTATTACCATATTTAATTGCCTTTAATTGATACAAATTCACAAGGAACCATTCCTTTTCTTCCTAAATAAGATAGGAGCATCCTAAGGTAACATACTTGGTCTAATAAACCCTTACACAGAAGATCCTAAAGTTAAGAATTTAGCACTTTAAGATCGGCGGAATCCATATGATAATATGCCGTGGAATAGGTTGGGTGCACATCTCAAGATCAATAATAAACTTAATATCATGTTCAATTAAATGACCAGGTAGGTTTGTAGGAAAGACATCAAGAAAATAATGGATATAAGCACAAAATTAAGCAATGGAATCTCCATAATAATATTACAAAAAGAGGAATGGTAAGACTTACAACCCCTCGATATAAGTCTCTTATCCTGAAGGTTAGAAATAAACCCAATAAGCGAGTTGCTAAAATATTGCTACTACAGAACTGAGGGTATCTTAGGCTTGGCTATGGTAATGATCTTGGCAAAACAATCTAGGACCATCCATGCCTAAAATCATATCAAAGTCCATCATATCTAACACAATAAAATTAGCCTGAGTATAAAACTCTTGAATGGTCACATTACATGATCTATAACTCCAATCCACTACTAAGAAATCATCCATGGGAGTAGATACACAAAATGGAATAGATAAAGAATTTGGAACAACTCTAAATGTGGTGCATAATATGCAGACACATACTAATAAGTGCATCTTGATTCAAATAAAGAAAAAGTCAACCATTGGCATAGTGAGATCATACTTGTAATTACAACATTAAATGATTGTACCTCTAATATACTAGGTACAAAATATAAATAACTTTGGTCGCCAATTGGCTAGGTGTCTAACTGACCATCTGACCTACCTGTATGTGGACCTCATTGAGAACCCTGGGGACCACCTCAAAAACCCTGCATACGACTTCTTGCTGGGGAGACACTGCCTTAGTCGATACTATACTTTATGTTGTAGGTACAACTATTCTATGCTAGGGACAATATCTAGGATAATGGTCTAATAAAAAGGTTATGTCTCAACCCAATGAGTCTCAACTATACAACAATCATGGAGCATTTCCTCATAAGTAGTCAAGAACTCAAATGCATCCTCGTTTGGTGCCCCAAAAATTCTAGGTAGAGACAATATCAATAGATTTTACTTTTCATCATACATAGCAGGCAGGGAGACTATCATCTTAGCATCTACTGGTGTTGGAGAAATCATAACTTTAGGGGCCATAACTATAGGATGCCCCTACCTCTATACAACTCTGATCTACAGAGTGAGATCCATCAAACTATGTACGATCAACCAATCCCAGTAATTTAAATAAATCATCTCCGAGTAAAAACCATGAAATAAACCCTGAGGGAGCCTGGGCTTCCCCGAGGCCCACTATTGGAAGGAGTGGAGGAATCTCTAGTGCGGGAGTAGGAATAGGGTCTGTCAAGGCATCTTATTAGGACCACTAGCTGGGGATACAACTCTCGCCTTATGCTAACCTCTAAGTTTGAAATAACCTTTGATAGTATCCCTATTCATGGCCTTGGGGTCCTTATCTCTAGTAGCAGTAGCTCACATCCTAGCCATATGTGAAAGAGTAAAAAAAGAATTAGAAACAAACTCAAACTCATAGCATGAAATAAATAAAAAAAGGTAAACCATGGGGCTCTAGTAGACTCTTGATCTTGTACCAATAGTACCAGTGAACCTAGAATCTGATATCAATTTTTCATGACCTATTTCATGAGTCATGATGGCATCCACTTTAACCTACTAGTAGGTAAGCCACGTCATAGCCTAAATCACATAGTAATGGGCTAATTGGTGGGTAAGGTAAATACCAATCTAGCTTAATTCATCAATAACTTAAACCCCCCAACTCAAGCCTATAACTATCAGGCCCTGAATGTACCCAAAATTTGATCTACCCAGGCCTATTTTCCTTACATGGCACATCACGTGATAATCCCTCAAAGTGGCTGCATGACAGATGATTTATTTTGCCAAATCATGAATAAAAAGGTGACAAGTGGCATTGAGGGATAACAAAAATTAAAAAAAAAAACTCAACCTTCATCTTCATCTATTAGGCCCTATACCCATCAGTACCCCCTCTCTTTTTCATCTTCTTCTCCCACTATGTCTTCTTTCTTATTCGTTTTTCAAAACATAATTCTCCTCCTATTTTTTTCTATTTTTTCTCCTTTTTTGAATATTTTTTATTCTTAGTATTGAATTTATGTTTGGATTCGATTTGTATTTTTTTGTTCTTTTTTGATTTTATTCATAATTCCTCCCCACCATTCTTTCATCTCCATTTCTGGTCTCCTAAAAACAAACATCTTCACTCCAATAAAAATGTAAATACAATAAGTTTATCAATAGTTTTAGGTGTAAATATAAAATAAAAATAGGAATTTTCTAGAAAAAATGGGAGTTTGTCCAAAAAATGTAAATCTATATTTGTCCACAAACCAAAAAAGTTGTAAATTTCCTTTAAAAACAAAAATCAAAATGCTATTTTCATAAATCAATAAGACATTTCATCTTCCTCAATCTATTTTGAGTTTTATCTATCTCATTTTTCATTATAAAAAAGAATGAATTTTAACTTAAAAATAGAGTTAAGCCTGATTCTTTTGAGTACAATATAAAGAAGAGGAAAGTGGGGAGAGAGGGAGGGGGCAGGGCGGGGTTGTTTTTCTTAAAAAAGTTATAATTATTTTTTAATTATAATTTAACTAGTTACTAAATTATTTTTAATTACTTTTGGATTCAATGCCAAATGTCACCATTTAATTTCTCATTTTTATGCATCATCGCGTATACGTTGCACAAACTTTATGCTTTTAGTCGATTGATAAAAAATGTTCAAATGGTTTCGATTTTGGGTGGGTTATGGGTTTTATAGGTACATGTCTAAAGTGATGGGTTCAAGTAAATTTTGAAACAAGTGTAGGATCTTATAGATATTTAACACCTTACATTTTTGGCCTAGAATTCAAACCATCATTCCGACATGTATAATCTCAAAACCAATTATTTATATTTGAAACTAAATATCATGATAATTATACCAGTTTTAAGAGTGCTTATGAGGTGATAAATGTTCATAGGAAACACCTAGAGAAATTTTTAGCTAAGAGCCTTTGATTTGGACAAATTTTGGTGTTCGATCGTACAAGGGTCAACTTTGAACGTACATAACTTTGTATACATGTGGAATTTTGTATGTCAAGACCCACCAAATTATAGATAATTGAATTATATTTCCAACGATACCAATTTTTCCTTAATTTGATACTCGAGCAAGACGTTATGACCATTTTCATGAGAAATAGTAAGGGTCTACGATAGCACCACAATGCAGACCTTAGGTCATGCGTTAGCCTCCTCAATATGGATTATATATTTCCTACATCTATAAATACAAGCCCAAAGGTTATTTTGGTCATTCCCCTAGCCCCAAGCACCTAAATGATGGATTAAAGCCCCGAAAGGGAATTATTTGCCCACTTTTCATAAGTTCAACTCATGTAAACCTTGTCCCTCTTTCTGAGAATAAGAAATTCAATTTTCTCGCTAAGAATTTAAGTATCCAAGCTCCAAGTTCATGTTTTTCTTCAAGTATTCGAGCAATTGAGGTATGTGGGATATGCATCAATAGGTTCATTTCACCCATTGAGCCCAAATACCCTTTTTTGGGTTAAAGTATGATCTGTATCCTATTTTATGAAATTATCCATGCAACTTAAGAACTTAATTCATGCTTTTCTTAGTAATTTGAATTCTTGCAATGTCAAAATGTGATCCCATGTAAACTAGTTTATTTCATGCTTTAAATTTCAATTACTAATGTTCTATTCTAGTGATTCTTTTTCAAATATTCAAGTTATGAATTAAATCATGTGAACATGTTGCTTTCTCAAGTTTAACTCATTCTCGTGTTCAAAGTCATGTATTTCACTCAATTATTGAAATGTTTTATTTATTGGGTCTTTCAACTATAATTTTTTACCATCATTTTAAGTGTTGTTTACATATTTTGTGGTCATTAAGTTTGGAGGGCTATGAACACCCAAAACCTATATGTTTATACATGTCTTTGTTTTAAATTTACAAGTCAGACAGGTCATGATTTTTATTAATATAATTAGATTATCATGTTCATGTTGAGCAATTATCAGTACAGTACCATGTCATGTTAGACCCACAATAATGCATGTGTCAGTTCATTAGGGAGAAGGATTTTTCACTAAGTAAATGCAGGGATGGAAACTCCCCCATTAGTTTAGGAAGAGTCATTAGTAGCAGTCCCTATGTTTAGAACTACGTAGCCTGCATAGTATATGAGAGGTCACCCGTCGGTTTAGTCTTGACTTCCTCTTTGGGGTTACCCATTAGATTAAGTTTGACACCGTGGTCCTTAGGGAAATCAGATTAGTGAATTCACATAACCATGTGTTAGTACCCATGAAAGGTACTAACACCCTTCCAACTGGGGTTATAGGTTGGAAACCAATTAGCTTAGATTGGGGCATGTCAGTTACATGATAGCTCCCATAGTTTTAATTAACATTCAGTCTATATCAGCTTAAGCTTGCTTGACCAAGTAATCAAATTTTTATTTATTCAGTAATTTAGTTATTCAAATCATTTTAGTACATGATTTAATTTGGTCTTGCATTCTCATTTTTACACGCTAATATTTCAATTCTTATTATCCATACATGATACTCAGTTCAGTTTTACAGCATGTTCACCTTTATATGAGATTCACATATAGTATTTATGATTTACCACTTCCCAACTTTCAAAAGTATTTTTATCTTATGATTTATAAATCTCATTATGACTTACAGTTTTCACATATAGTCATGTTTTAAATATATGCCTCAACAAATATCATATATCCTAAATCTTAAAGCATATTTTAAATATTTCCATAATTTAGTGCATATCTCTATATGCTCAGTGCATTCCAACGTACTGGCCACATATATGTATTTGTTGCTACATCTTTCATAATGTAGGTACCAAATATAGCTCATATACAAGGCTTAGATGGTTCTCAGCTTTCAGCCATTAGGTGATGGATTCACCTATTTTAGGAACTTCAGATAGTTATAGTTCAAGTATTATATTGTTATCATTCTTACATCTTAATTTATGGTAGTTGGAGGCATGCCTCATTTTCCTATAGTAAGTATAATCGAGGCTTCATAGATAGTTATTAACTGTCATGAAATGTAATTTAAATTCTTTCTTCATATTTATCAGGTTGCAAACTTTATTAGTATTATATCCATTAAGATTATATCATGAGTATGCTTTCTCTTAGAAAATTTAGCTTTTACTTACATTATAAATTAGTTGCTCAAGTATCATGCTAGTACATAGGCTAGCTTGGGATCACTTGTGGTTCGACGTACCATGTTACGAAGAGGGGGTAAACTCAAGTCATGACAAACTTGGTATCAAAGCAGAAGGTTCAAGTGTCCTAGGGTTTCTAGTATAATCTTGCAAAATGGTACAGAGACATCTGAACTTTTCTTCAAGAAACTACAAGGCATTTAAGAAATGTTTCCCTTTTTTCATGACTCAGATCATGCTGTAGAAAGGTTCTCTAAGGAACTTTTACAGATTCTCATCATGTTTTATTCATGTCAACTCTCCCTTATTTTAAAGCTAACTAAAATAGTGAATTTTAAATTCCTATAGATAGAGTTTTCTTAGATAGTCCCCACAAACAGTTATGGGATTACAATTATTCTCAAATGTACCTCACCAGTGCCTTTATGTTCCATAGTTGAAAGATTTCACCCATGATCCTGAGAAATCTTGCATTGAACCAAAGTCAGATATGTCCTCAGATCCCTTCTTAGAATCCTATGACAACATATAATCCACAGTTAGGAGCATGAACCCATAAGTTTAGTAGCAGTAATGTGGGGATAGTGTTTTTCTTGATTTAGTAGATTATGTCTCCATAGGGAAAGTTGAATGAAAGGTGAATCTGTAAGTTTGAAGTAGCGCATGCAAGAATTTAAGTTTGTTGATTCAAAACATAATATGATAATATGGCTATGATCTAAAGGTGTACTCAAGGTGTTATGGGATTGTATTATTTATATGTTTTTAAAGTATGTGTGCTTAGATAGTACCCCTTAATTGCTAAGTGTGAATGGGGCTAGTTATTTAGTATGTGGTGTTCTTACCACCTAAGTTATGGGTTTTAGGTCGTGTGGTTGGGTATTTTTATGTAAATGAAATTCTCATAATTTAGGGGAAAAATTAATTTTATAGATGTTATATTAGTATACTATGAAGGAAAAAAAGCAGATTATGTGTTTAGTGAGCCAAGTATGTTGTCAAGAAGGGTCTAAGTATGTGATGATAATTGTTGAAGATAAAGAAAGTTAAGGATAGTATTTATTCAGGGAGTATTCAAGAATGAAGTTAGTATAGCTCATTAAAAGATTGGGAATTTCAATGTTAAGTGTTAGAATCTAAGTGATTAAGCTAATAGAAAGAAGAGTTGAAATTCTAGATGGTGTGGACTCAGTGTATGGTGATATTCTTGAAGATTCTAAGTTAGTTAGTGTTTAAGTATTTATATATGATGACTATTGGGGCTATATAGAGTTAAGAGTTGTCTCTTAGAAGGAAGTATTAGCAATTGATTTTACACTTTCAGGTGTAGTTTTTCAAGGTGAGTTTATTATTTATGTGTATTGTTATATCTTTAACTTTAGAGTAAAGTGGTTGCAATTCATTTAGATTTAATTAAGTGGTTTACAAACTTATAATGATGGGATAAATCTAAGGGGGAGACAATAGAACGACTAACTAAGTCAGACTTCCAGATTCGAGTAATGATGCCAGTTTGTTATGGAACAACACTAGGGGATGAAGATGCCCAACCCACTCTTATCTTTGTGCAAAGTTTTGAACTTCATTCATCACGACATCTACTCATACCTTACATGTCAGCTCCATGATCGTAGCTTATGTATGCTTCTAGTTCCTAGTATAAGGATTTTCAGTTCACTCAGTAGTACGAATTATATTACATAAATTTATTAACTCTAATCTCAGGTTATGCAACTCAGGACTCATATACTCATGCTTTATAGTACATTCTATTCTAGGTAGTCATGGTACACCCGTAATGACCAATGAAATTTACATTATGACATGTATGCCCTCAATTTTGATCTCGTTATCGAATTTATGCCTTTGATACTCTATTTCTCTGGCTTGAGTTATGTGTCAAAATTATGCATAGTATTATTTTATGCTTCAGGTACTCATGTTCTAACCTTTTAGTAACCTCTCCTTAATGTTATGATAGTGGTGATGAGTAATCGCTAAGATGGGAGAGAGTAATTGTTTCATGTTGGGGAAAGATCGTTGTATGTTTATTTTATACAAGGTTATAAAGTTGAAGGATGATTGAAGTGAAGCCTTTCGTATATGTCATAGTTAGTTGAAAATTCCATGTGTGTCTTCTCAAGAATAGTGAAAGAAAGTTATTATTGATAGAGGTTTATAAAATATTAGAAAGATACTTTTATAGGTGGTTGCCTAGAAGTTCGTATGTGGTTATAATGATAGGCTTGAATGTCATGTTGGTATATAAGTGGATGGGTGCATTGTGCACTAGTGAATTCCCAGTAAGTGGCTGAAGTTAGTTTTTGAAGTAGTAAAGAGCATTATTCTTGAGATTACAGCTGTGAAAACACATAGGATATTGAATTCATGGTTTGTACTAGTGTTATGGTGTTATGCTTGAACATGGCGAGAGTATATAGTTCAACTCCTACTTTGGCTAGAGTAGTTATATGTACACATGTGAGAATTATAAGTTGAATTAAATGAGCATGGTATTTAAGGAGAAATGTGTAGTTGAGGGCGTATTTTAGAAGTGTGGCTAAGCTTGAAAGTTAATAGTTGCATTGACTAAGTCCTAGTATGTTTTATAGTCCTATGTTCCATGTTATATAGTTATAGGCATTTTACGATTCCTTATTTAGATATCTAATTCAAATCATGCCGAAGGTGCTAAAGGAGGTCTGTTGGAGGGTAGGATGGGTGGTCGATCAGATACCCAATTCAGAGGCAGACGAGGCCATTTGTATACTCTACCTAGTAGGCTAGATGTGAAGTCTTTGGATGTTGTTATTATATGTATATTTTAGTATGTCATCAACCAATTATTTTATTATTTGATTCGAGATCCACTTATTCATATGCTTTTGCTTAATATGCACCGATGTTAGAGTTATATTACAAGCCTTTATTTGTGCCATTGTGTGTAGCTACTCTTATAGGTGATTCTTTAGTAGTGGATTAGTGTCATGATCCGAACCAGGGCCTGGCCATGATGGGTATCTCAAGTCCAATGAGGATCGAATACTACCCCTTGCACCTAACCAAATAGAACACAATACCTCAAAGTCAAGTCCAACGATGACCGGAGACCACGCCTGAACCTAACAAAATAGAACACAATACCCCTAACATCGAATGACTTCTAAGCATATAATGAGATAGCATAAGATAAGCTCAAAGAATTTAAGTCATGGCTCCTACTCTTCCTCCTTGTTCTGATTGATAGGTTATATAACTAATAACTAGTAACTAACCAATACCGATAAATCAATATCACCCAAATCCATAGTAATCCACAAAGCCTTCTAAACAAAAGTAAAATCAATAGTGTCGGGAGATGCCCCCGACCGTGACAATGACAATGACAATGTTAATGAAAATGTAAACCCTCAATTCTAATATAAGAATGAAAACTAGTGAAACTACCAAGTCTTTTGGAGAATCGAAGCTCACCACTTCACCACAAATGACTGAAGATTCAACACGATCCTTCTAAAATTATACAGGAAAAGTAAAGGTATCTCTGGTGCCTCCTTCGCGTGGGGATACAATGTCCGGAGATGGTTAGTGGGTTGAGCACTAGAATGTAACTCAGGGATAAGGGTAAAATAAAGCCAAGTCAAATCTAATTCAAAGCCATGTTAACATCATAATTTACATACATAAATAATATGTTAGGAAAGAGAACAAGACTTAACATGCACTTTAAAACTTTAGCCTGGATTGCGTAGGTCAACCGTCAAAACATAAGAAGGCACCCACCGGCTATATTGACCTAACTCTCACCGATCTAGAAAGGTCCTAATGCGTGTAGCCGCACGAACCAAAGAATGTACATATGCCCCATGGGGGACTCAAACCACCCAGCATACCAAGGTGACTTAAGCACCCAATCATGTAATATAACATGGGAGACTCGAGCCTCCTAATCATATAATAATATTAAGGGGGACTAGAACCACCTAATCCTTTTAACCCCCACGTCAGCAACCACAGTTTCCAGTAGTGGTCCTTCAAGACCTCTACTTTCACGAGTTTTCTGCACAACCCTCATTAAAGCCTAATTAAACCATTTATAACACATTCCCATTCATTGAACCAAGGTAAACATTTAGGCCTACACTATTGGTATTGTCATACCAACTACACTTAAAAGGTAACATCAATATGCCTAACTATTTATACTTACTTGGAAAAAATCACATCCCTATTGGTTTAATTATTCATTTTTTTGAGGAATTACACCAACCATAAGGTTCAATTCAAAACTATTATGCCTCATTAACCTTTCACATTATGCAATAGTCTGAATATAGTTCAATGTACAGAATTTTCATATTCAAAACCAATTTCATAATATAGGATTGAGGTCACTACCACTTAAATGGTCAATATTCACAAATTTGGGGAAATCACAATCCCCTAGTTAATTCGCCATACCCATTAACAATACAAGTTCAAAAGCATGAATAAAACATGAGCAATCATGTGTAAAGCATGGGAAATATTATGCAAAAACAAACATTAAAAACCCTCTACAATCAAAACCATATGAATAATACTTTAAAACACATGGTTTTAAGAAAATAATATTTAGGAAAGAGTAACATACCTGAAAGATTTTCAATTATTGAGAAGAAACCTTAAATTGAACCTAGCTGCTCAACCCTTAAGGAAACCCTAGCTTGCTTTGCTTGACAAAATTTCAGAGAGTAAAGAGTGTTTTTTTATTTGTTAAAGTGTTAAAATAATTCCTCAAAGATGTCTTATGGGTTTGGAGTCTATGTGAGTAAAGACGGAAATGTCCAATGTTCCTTTAACTTAAAATTTAAAAAATTGTTGCAAGTGACTACGAGTCATACTACGACTTATTATGACACATTACAACTCGTAACCAAGAGTAATAGCCAAGACAGTATCATTAGGCACACCTACTATTGGCCCTACTTAGTAGGGGACCCTATGACTCATTGGGTCCTAGTCATCACTAGTACAACAACTCTTGGAACCTATACTAGTTTTACTATGGATGGGACATCACTACTATTAATGAGTCCATACGACTCGTTGGGAGCCACTCATACTCAGAATAGAAAATTTAGCCACACACACTTGTTAGGCTATGATTTGGATCCTTAAAATTCATCAGGACTCCCTACGACTCATAAGGGGTTAACAGTTAGGACAGTGAGGATTAATTTTCAGAAACATTCAAGGACCAAAAATTTAGGTTGTTACATACTCCACCCTTAGGATCATTCATCCTTAAAGGATAGGACAAGACATTTATTAGAAAGATTTGACTCCAAACACGACCACACTTACCTTTAACCAAGACCAAAAATCAAGATAGCAATGAAATCACAAATCCCTTTAACAAAGTTAGAAAATAAAGACGTTATAGAGAACACATAGCTCTCGCTTGATTATCCAAAGAAGGAATAAAGAATGGGTACTTGTACTTCATGTCCTATTCATCTTCCCAAGTGGCCAATTCAACCATTTTGTCCTACATAACCTTTACTGAATCCATATCTTTCATCCACAACCAACAGACTTTTCGATCTAAAATATTAATCAACACTTCCTCGAATGACAAGGGGAGACACCCATAATTTAAAAAAGAATGACCAAGGAAGCATTGCCTACGCACTTTCTAAATATCAACACATGGAATACCAAATTAATGAAACCCAAACTTGAAGGTAATTCCAACTCATAAGACACATTGCCCACTCACCTAAAAATACAAAATGGACCAACATACCAAGGAGTGAGATTTTCCTTCTTTCTAAGCCATATCACTCCCTTCATGGGAGACAATTTCAAGAACACTAAATCTTTCACATTAAACTCCAAGCCTTTAACTCACATCCGCATAGGACTTTTGCCGACTTTGGGTGGAATTAAGCCTATCCCGAATCACTTCATCTTCTACATAGCTGGGTGATCCATGTTGGGACCATATGACTTATTCTCACAAACATTGAACAACCCTACAGGAAACCTACACCTCCTGCCGTACAAAGCCTTGAACGAAGCCATCCTAATACTAGAATGATAACTATTATTATACCCAAACTCAATGAGAAGAAAATGGTCAACCAAACTATAACAAAAATAAATCACACAGGACCTTAGCATATCTTCCAAAGACTGTATCCTCCTTTTCACTTGTCCATCCTTCTGAGGATAGAAAGCGGTGCTAAGGTTCACCATAGTCCAAAAACCACACTAAAAGGAATTCAAAAACTGAGATAAGAACTAAGTACCTCAATCAAATATGATGGAAACCAGAATAGTATGAAACTTTACGATCTTCTCAATTAAAAGATAAGAGAAATTGATGAGTCATGATTTTACCACTCATTCGCACTAACTATTTATGCGCACTTCCATGTTTTGTAGAATAAAATGAGATATAACCATTATTTAATTGACAAATATGCATATTGTACAGGTATATAGTTGGAGAGATGGAATAATATGGATTGGATTTAACAAGGATCAAATGGAAGCAAAGATTACTGCTGGAATAATATGGATTGGATCTCCAAATGGGTTTGATGGGTGAAAACTACAAACTCTAGAAACCCTTTATCATCCTTGAAATAGGGAAGAAAGTGAAGTTATAGTAACCCATAGCATCCTTGAAAGAGGGCTATATGTTGACAATGAAGTGTGATTGGAGTGTAAATCATTTCTAGGGCATCTTTCTAGAAATAGGAAAGCCCGATTGAGGTTTTGGGTGACTATTAATTTCACACTCATTAGGTGCTCAAAAGAGCAAATGAGTGAAATCCTTGTGGTTGTGTTAAAATTCTAACCACAAAGACTTTTGACTTAACCTATATCTCACTCAACAACTAAGTTTCATGTTAAAAAATTCAACAACTTACACATGTTTTACCTTTAGGAAGAGCTAATCCCAAGATCTTCTCAAATCATGTTTTTAAGTCAAAAAAGCTACATTAGTGTGCTATTAACCAAAGATTGTTACGAACAAATTTCAAAGCAATCACCCCACTTTAATGTATATGTTGTGTTTGTTAGTATTCCCGGTGACCTTAGAGTAATTAGAAGACCTATAGTATTTGAATTTATATTTCTCTCCTTATTGATTCGACCTCAACGTGAGTTGGGCTACTGAAAATGAATGCCTCACCCATCAAACATTGGAGTGAGTTGAGCATTATCAGTAATTCTTCACCAAATAATTAATCCTCACTGGCAGGTACTAGTCTTAATTATCCTATCCATGAAGACCCAAATAGACTCAAACTAATGATGGGATGGTGGAAGAATAGTAAGAAAATCCATATTAGTCACTTCCCATTTCCACATGGGCAACTCAATCTCTTGATACAAACCACCAGGCCTCAAGTACTTAACCTTCACTTATTGGTAAACCAAACACTTAGCCATAAAATTGGATATATCTCTCTTTAAATTATTCAACCAATAAATTTCTCTAAAGTTGTGGTACATCTTCATCGAACCAGGATGAAAAGTATACCTCAACTCATAATCTTCTGCAAAAATACTCTCTGGCAGCCCATTAACATTTGAAACATATATCCTACCTTGGTACCTCAAGATACCATTACCACCGATCTCGAAAGCCATCACCTTCTGGTGACCCACATCATCTTTGATGTGCATCAAGATAAGGTCCAAGACCTATTTCTCCTTTACCTTAGCACCAAGAGATGACTTTGCCACCTCTTGCAAAATCACACTACCATCCTCAAAGTTTATGAGATAAACTCCAAGATTAGCCAAATAGTGAATATCCTTTACCAGACCTCACTTCTCCTCTTCTACATTAGATAATCTTCCAATGGACAACCTTCTAAGAGCATCCACAAGTATGTTAACTTTACCTGGATAATAATGAATTACTAATGTCATAGCCTTTGACAAACTTAAGCCATTTCCTCTATATGAGGTTCAGCTCCTTCTAGGTGAACACATACTGGAAACTCTTATTGTCTGAGAAGACGTCAGCATGGACTCAATACAAATAATGTTGCCAAATTTACAAAGGAAAGACCAATACCAATAACTCCAAATCATGAGTCAGATAGTTCTTCTCATGCACCTTTACCTGCCTAGAAGCATATGCAACCACCTTGCCATGCTGCATTAATAAAAACTTAGTTCCACCGAGGATGCATCACAATAAAGAACAAAACCATTAGTACCCTCGGGACGAGTCGAATAAGAGATGAATTTAACTTATCCTTTAACTTCTCAAAATTACCCTTACAAACATCTGACCACAAGAACTATACCTTCTTCTGAGTCAACTTAATAGGGTAGAAATAGAAGAGAAGCTTTCCACAAACCTCATCTAATAGCTGGCTAAACCCAAGAAGCTCTGAATGCCAATTAGAGTCATATGTATAGGCCACTTCTAAACCACTGTAACATCATATGGATTCACCATAATCCCTTTACTAGAAATAATATGAACCATATAGGTCATTAAAATTAACCAAACCTCACACTTTGAGAACTTTACATACCACTACTAATCTTTCAGGGTTTTCAACACAAGGTGGAGATGATCGGCATGATCTATATCACATTTAGAATACACCAAAATATCATCAATAAATACATGTAAGAAGAACTCTAGGAAAAGATGGAACACCCAGTTCATAAGATTCATAAATGTCATTGAATCATTAGACAAACCAAAGGACAACACAAAAAATTTAAAATAATCATACCAAGTTTGAAAAACATTCTTAGGGATATCTACTTCCTTGATCTTCAACTGATGGTAACCCAACCAAAGATCATTCTTGGAGAAGTACTTAGCACCTTGAAGTTGATCAAAGAGATCATTAATCATAGGAAGAGAATAGTTATTCTTCATGATAACTCTAATGAAGTGATGATAATCTTTACGCATCCAAAGGCACCCATATTTTCTATGCACAAAAAACATAGGAGCACCTTATAAAGACATACTAAGGTTACAAAAAACCCTATCTAGATAATCTTTAAACTTCTCCTTGAGTTCGTTCAACTCAGTTGGAGCCATTATGTAGGGATGGATAGAAATTATGAAAAAAGATAAATTCTGAAATCAATTACACTATCGAGAGGAATACTTGGAATATCATTAAGGAATACCTTAGGAAATTCACATTTAATAGGGATAGACAACAAAGAAGGACCTTTAGATCTAGAATACTTAGATGCAATCCTATTGGAAACTTGTCAAATTGCCAAGTTTTCTAGTTTATCTTCAGCTAGTGCAAACCAAAATGGCCTTCACATTCGTGATGATTTAGCCGCATTCGTAAAGGCCAAAGTAATTAGTAAATGTATTTACAAGGCCTTAGGTCACAATTGTAATGACCTGCCAAGTCATTTACTACTTTTCCATACATTTTCTTTATTTAGAGCTTTCTTATAGATGCACCAAGTCATTTGTGCCTTGCTAGAGCAGACAGTTTAGTTACCAAGAATTTTATTTATTTTTTAGAGAGAATTATTCATTATGAAGTCATTTCTAGTATAGTTTGGCTATTAGGAATAAACATTAGTTTAATGACCTTATATGTAAATTCTCACAATTCTGTCATCTATAGAAAATCAATTTTAGCTGTGGGACCCTTGGTTCAAGTCCCAAGGCCTCCAAATATATTTTGGGCTATTGGTCAAATTTTGATAAATAGGCCTTTTTTATAGGAACCATATTTAATCAAAATGACCTCGGATGGAACTTTTAATGGAGCCATTAAGTCCAGAATATCAGTTTTGGTAGTGTAGAATAGTTTATTTACATTCATGGGGTTCTGAATGGATTCTGAGAGGCCGGTAGAAACTTGGAATTTTTCTAGGTTAAAGATAGTGCATCTACATAAGCAAACCTTTGGTAGCTTATGTGGAGGATGCTTTAGCCGTCAAGTGGTCGCGTAAGCAGACATAGCCAACCCATCTAGACTGCTTTAGCAAAGGCTTGTCCACTTAAGTAGACGTCACTTAAGTTACGTCCTGACTGCATAAGCGGAGGTCAGGCCCAAGGCGGGATTGCTTAAGAGATCCATTGACGGCTTTAGTGGTGGTGACTGCTTAAATGGCACCTAGAGGGCATTAAATTTCTCCTTTCCCAGATTTTCTCCCTATTCTTAATAAGTCTCAATATAGAAAAAACCAAAAGAGTGGAAAATTAAGAGAATGATTATGAGAGATTAGAAGGTGTAGGCGAGCTGGGAATAATCATTTCCTTGTCAAAATCATCATATGTTTTTGATTAATTCCTGGTTTAATTCTTCGCGATAGAGTAAAATCCCTAAAAATTCTTGTTGGGTTGATTTTAGTATTGTTTGAGGTCTAAATTTACCCATTCTTGAGGTTAAATGATCCTTGAGCATAGAGGACGTGTTGATAGTTTTGAAAGTGCGATTTTGTAAGAGGGTTCCACATACAATTTTTACTTGATTTTGGACCTGAAGTATAAAAATGAAAAATAGGTATCATTTTCTCGTATTAATGCATAAACAACTATTTTGAGAGCATGGCATCCTATTGAAGTTTCTCAAAAGAGGAAATCACTAATTTAGTAGACTTTATTTGGCATCTAGGTAGGTTAGGCTTAACTTTCTCATTGATTGGGCTTAAATTATAGTATCAATATAATATTGTGCTAGGTTTTTTATGGGAATTAGGAATTGGAGGTGCATCTAGTGTAATTAGGTTACATAGCCAATTAAGATGCCTTAATTAGGCATATTGGCTTAACTACTTGCTCTTTAGGTAGAATGGCTATTTTAGGACTCCGTGAGACTTATTTAGCATCTAATAGTAGGATTTGAAAGTATAGTCTGTTTTCGGTAAAATTTTCCTTAGAATGAATTTTTGGGGTTAGTAGTGGCCCCCTCCTTCCGACAATAGGCCGAGATTAGTATTATATTTTTGTATACTCAACAGGCATGATACTTTTTATTTATTTTATTTGTGAGCTTAAGGAGAATTTCGTGTAATAGTTAATTCCAGCATTGTGTTTAGGAAATAATAGTTCTGGTTCAAGTTTGGTAATTTATGATATTAAGACCTGTTTGATACCGACATTGTTAATGATATATCTTTCAATTCAAATTTAGTTTTCATGATATTAGTTTCCGTTCTAGTCCGGCATATGAGATACTAGTTATGGTTAATGTTTGGCAATGAGAGGTTATTTATGATGGTTATGGAACCAATTTTAGTCTGGTCTTTATAGTATGGAAGTATCCACTATTATTATTTTGAGATTTGGATAGTTAGTCCCTTTAGTGTTATTACTTCTTCTGGATTGTATCAACCGGGCTTATGGTGGTCTGCATTGGGTTATTTACTTTATTTACCTCTTTTGGGCTTATAGGGCCCTAGTTATGTAGAGATAGCTATGCCTTCCTTATTATTGATAGTTTGTGTGTTTACTTTAAGTCATTACAACATTATTCCAGGTTATCCATTTATCCCCTTGACTTAATTTATTCATATTGCCTTTTATTATTCTTTTGTACATTTTTAATGAAAATTTGAGTACTTGTGGCCATCGTTGACGTTGTATTGTGTTGATCATATTTTGTAGGTAGGGTAAGCTATTGAAGCCAGATTAGACCTTTTTCTCAATCATCTTTTTATGGATAGTCTTTTTATTTTTAAGATTATTGTATATTGAGTTGAGAGTACTCATATTCTTTTGGATTAAAGGATCTTGTACCAAACTTACTAGGTCGTACGATGACAAAAACTCCTCACTTATTTTTTTTATTGATTTGTAAGTCGAATGTTATGGCATGTGATTGATTTACTTACATATTTCTGTAGTTTATGCCATTTTCCACCATCTATCCTATTACTCATAGTTCTATGATATGGTTTGGCTTACATACTGGTGGAAAAAGGTATGTGCTATCATGATTCTTAAGATATCTTCACTTCCTTTGTACATTTCATGCTAAGAGTCTATGTTGGTTTCAAAGAATCATTTGATTTCACTCTCTTGCAGATGTCTAAGATGCATGCTACTACTACACGAGAAGAGGACCCTGAGTTCGCAACTAGAGGACGTGGAAACCTAAAGTGTCATGACCCAATTACTCAGGTAATGATGGCACTTGCTACAAACCACCAGTAGGAAAGCCAATCCCATAGTCACAAACTACTAGTAACAGACTATCACAAGAATGAAGGAAAGAATGCGGAATAAGTGAAATAAAAGATAAATACATAATATCGTCCGAAAAATTGGTGTTATAAGTACAAAAGCTTCTAACATAACAAGGATTAAAAAGAGGTACTAAATGAATATACAGAGACAGTCATCCCTAAATACAACCTAGAGACTAGTCTAGTACATAATGTAAGTAATACTTTGAACATTAGGATCTCACTTTGAGTCTCCAAACCATGGATTCTTCACACGATGCACAAATCAATGACGATAACCCATACTATGATCTACAGGATGTAGAAGTGTAGTATAAGTACCAAACATGTGGTACATAGTAGGCAACTGCCAACTGAGGTCAAAAGATATTGCAGATATATATAACATACAGACAAAATGAAAAACTACACTCTAATATCCAACAATCACATAAGACATCTAATGATATAATAAGGATAAACTATCCTAATCATGCCCAAGAGATTTAGTAAGGCTAAGGAAACAATAAGAATGCACTATCTTATTCCATCAATACTTAGGAATCTCAACCCTATACCATATGTCACCAACCAATATACAAAGTAGGAGCGGAAGAAAGATATATATATATATATAAGTATACAGGGCCAAGGAATAAATGTACAATCTGAATAAATAAAATAAAGGGATATACGGTAACACATAGCTATAAATAGATAAGTATGCATATACATATATATAAACAAGTTCTACTTGAAGTACAGCCTAAATTATCATATAATAATGCATAATAATATAATTGTAAGATAGAAGAGGACAGAATAATACCGAAAGTCTCGATACCAAATCAATGACCAATCTTTCATGACTAGCCAAAACAATGATCATAGCAATGATAATACAACATTATTAACACAACGAGTACCTGGCTAGTCCGAAAAATATTCAATCTTATCACATACCCCCACTACCCCAGGCTCAGAAGGTTAAATCATCATACAACACACCACAGGGTCTAGTCATCACCCATACCTATTCACCCCTTACTTATATGGGCTGATAGATGTAGGCGCATACTATTGATATGCAATACACATGCACTAATGAATATAAGTTATATAATAAATATCACAAACTCATCCTCATAACCATCACCATCATAACCATCATCATGTTAATTATCCTCTAAAATCAAACATGGAATATATATATCATCAAGACTCAGAATTGAACCAGGCATAAATATGTTCAAGTCTAGAAATTGAACCGGTCATAAATATCATCAAGACTTGAAATTAAACCTATCATAAATATAAAATCAATACCCTCAATATCACCAATCATCATCAATATTATAAATACACACACACACACATATATCATCAATATAATAATCTACCTTTTATTTTTTACCCAAAATTTATATCATCAATAATGCCCCTTCCTTCTTCTCATATCGGAGATATATATATTTATATATAGATAGATGTAATAGGTGCACAGAATCAAGCTATGGCTAAAAAGAGTGTAAATCCATCAATCCATTTCCTAGAGTGAAGTTCAGAACTAAATCATTATAAGAGTAAAGAAATGTCTAGAATCTCTCACAATCAGAGTAATTAGTAGTATCAAATCATTGACCGGAATCTTTCTTGATCAAAACTTTAAAACATCATTATTAAAATCTTTTCGTATATAAGTTATTCATTAAGACAGACAATTATTATTATCAAGAAATCTATTTTTAAGGTAAAAAGTGGGTTTTAACCCTTATATAGGAGAATCCATAATAAGATCCTATATTATCTAGAATCTCACCCTGTTAATTATCATGAATGTAACAAATCTATGCAAGCCATAACTAGTATTCATATAATTTAGCCATAAGCATTAATATATACATAAACAAAAACCTCATCCTTTACAATAATAATCACTTCACAGGTCCAACCTATATCATAACACAACATTTGGCCCAATAATGTGACTAGAATAATTACAACATTTTAATCATGGCCTTAGGCCTTCTTTCATAGCCTAAGCTCATATCGATAATAATATAATAATAATAGTAACTTATCCAATATCTAGGAGGCATCATATCAATAACCATTTCACATCTAGGAGGCATAATATATAAATAGGCCATGAATCAAACCTAAGAGGAATATCATCTCTATAGGCCAAATATTACATCTATGACTATATCATGGCCAAGAACCATTATTCATTATTCGGGGAAAATGCTATCATCATTCTCCAAGTCACCTTACTATAAAGTCTTACTAGTCTAAACTATGCCTAACTTCCTTAATTAAGCCCACATAGGCTAACCCAAGTCTTAGCCTAAGATGGGTCGAAAAAACACATTTCTAATCCTCAACTTCCATATTTGGGCAATATGTACCTCGAACATAGGCTAAGGTATCTAAATTCATTTATTGATTGTACATAAGCCATACCTAACTCTAAGATAGGAATTTTACCCTAGAAACATAAGCAATTAAGCTAACACACGAATTAGTTAAATCAAGTGAGTAGGCAATAAGATTCTACAAGTCTAATAAGCATTTGACCTTATGGGCCATAAAACCTCATCTAATCTCCAAACTTTGATAATCAAGACTAATTCATTTGACCAAATATCAATCTTAACATTCACATATACATGGAATTTATAACACCCATCCTCTCACAAAGAAGAGTAGATAGAAGCCTACCTCAAAGCCAAACTATAAATCCTTAAAATCATTCACCAAACATCTGTCTTCACTTCATAATTCCAAAATGTCATCATGCCATAAAAATTATAATATAGTTATCTATACAAGAAAAATGATACACATATTGAACCATTGTGCTTCAGGTAAAAAAATCACACCCAAAATCCCAAGTGGAGCCCACTTACAAAAACAACATTTCCGAGATCAACCCAACATTCAAACATGATCAAGGAATCATAACCCTTAAGAATTAATGAAAACCAAGCTAATTTGGGGTTAAAATCAAGCCCTTAAGCTCTTTGGGGTTTTGGTCCAGAACAAAAAATTCACCAATTAAATGGTAGACTTTTACCATAATCTGGATGATAATCACAAAAATAGGTGTTAAAAAAGATCCCAAGTCACCCACAAAACTCACTTTTGAGTTATCACACTTATTAGGGATTTTTCACTTAGGGAATGAGTGGAAAATGGCCAAATTCACGACCTAATAGGTCTTTTAATACTCCTTCAAGATCATCAAGTATGACAATTGCATAACCAGGTTTGCAATCATATAAACTAGCTATAGCACCAGGTATGGAAATCACCATACTCTTTAGTTCGATCATACTATCCTCTGAACATCATGTCTAATCGCAGGCCACGCCCGATGACAGCTAAAACATAGAATTTTTCCAAGTTTCTACTAAGGCCTCAATATTCATTCAAAATTTGATATACGCAAATGTACTATATAACCACACAAAATTTGATGTTTCTAACGCAATGACAAAGTCAGATTTTCTATCTGAGGTCTTTTTGATAAAATGTGGGTTCCACACCCATATTTCTAATTTTCCAAGTTTTTGACGAATAGGTTGAAATAAGCTCGGGTGCATTGGTACCTGAACTAAAGGTATACCTAACCTAAAATTTATATTTTTGAGTTGTTGGTGTAGTAAAAATTTGCTTTCGAGAATGTGTTAGTGATGTTTTTGCCTTGTAGCCATTTGGAACCAATGATGACTTCTAAATAAGGAATTGGCTCTAAAACCCAAACAAACTACCAGGTAATCAAACTATCAGTCCTAGCAAGTCATAAATGACTTGGGTTAGCTATGGATAACCTCTAATAGTAAAAATAAGAGGAAATATGAAAAATAACCCGAAGGATCATTAAAATATCCACTACTAAAAGGACTTTCGTCCTAAAAACTCAATGGATAGAAAGATCTCCAAAGCTAAATAATATGAGGTACTGAGCTCACATGCTCTGAGAATGACTTCCCAGATAACCTCTAAAAAGAGAGAACACATTTAAGGGATTTTCCCCAGGTATCTATTTTTTAACCAGCTCTCACTTCTCTTACAAACAGCCAAGACTCAACTTCAACCATTAACTAGCCTCTAATTGAAACAAAAATGGCTGATGTACATTAATTTGAAGCACAACACACTGATACCATCTTGATAGCCACATACATAAACAAAGGCTCATTCGAGACTAAACTAACCCAATACATGAGTTATACCACTGGCTCTTAATCCAAATATAATCCTCCTTTACAATTCGACACCTTTTATCTACTCCACACTAGGACAAAATCACCTGAGTCTTGTTTGTTTAACATCATAGCAGAAAACTCGAAGAACTAATGCTGATCCACTGAACGTGCATACGACAAATATGAGAATTAGACCATAAGGCGCTATATAGGAACGCATAAATAGAAATAATCAAGGAATACAGTCTATACCAATGCTACAACTGGTAGAGATGATAACCAAAACTAAATCCAAGAGATCAAGGCATAACTACAAATCACTGAATGATCCACTCTAGGATGTCCCATCAATCGAGAATGAAACCATACTGAATCCAACTCAAGCATGCTACTCACTCTAAGTGCATCATTTAAAAATTTAAACACTAATGCCACCAATCAAGAAATGAACTAAGCAACTTAAGAAGAGGTCATAGAAATGACCACCTGCCTCTAATTCTCCAACTCTACTTTAGACAAAAACCATATCACGATAAGATAGGAGCTACTAACTCCACATCAATAACAAGGGAAAACTATCAATAGAAGATGAACCCAACAAATTTGAGAGATGACTCCAAAACATCTCGACAATAATATCAAGACCATTATTGGGTGACGAAATAGTCACAAATAGAAAATGGGTCAAAAAATACTCAAGATCACAAATGGGCTATACACAAAGGAATAGCCATTGTAACAACCTTCACTACTCAAGAAGCAAGTTGCATATCTCAAACTAGACAATAAGTAATATAACTAAATTGCCAACCCTAGAACAATAACAAACCATAGATGGTCAACTTGCCTTTAATTCCATAATTAACTTCACCATCAATCTAACACGGCCAACAAAAAAGGAAAATAATCAACTTCACCTCACTATAGAAAAAAAATCATAAAATTAGGCTATAGTTGCTCAAGCAATCAAATACAAACCACAAAGAACATAATTCTAACTAGATAACACTAGTATAAGCAACTACCTAGCAAGTACTAATAACATCAAACAATGCTAATATATCAACATCAATATCAACATCAGTATAATGAATAGGCAATACAAAGATGAACATCAATAGTTAGTACCTCTCAAGGGCCATAATAAGGCCAATGTGCCATGATAATGGGGCTTTAACCAAAATGCTACACCCATAGGGAAAAAATATTGATATACAACTACTCCATCCACTACTAAAAAAAATAAACCACAGAGTTAGTCATATAACTATGAATTCAATAATGAGGCACATAATAATCAATATGAACTCATCAAGGATTATAAACATCCATTGGTACAAAAACCCTAATACACGCAATGAAAAGGGTAAATGTGAGAAATAAAAATATAGTTATCATGGTGAAATCAACAATCACATGCCTAACAGATCTAAGACACAATAAATATTAATGGGTCCAAACTCAAATCCACTGACTGAATCATCGACTGAGGTGCTAAGCACATTATCTCTAATCAAAGATGCCACATCAATGTGAGGCTATCTGAATGAGTTAAATGACCAATAATCCCTCTTCGAGGATACTCTTTGGACCCATGTCCCATCTCACCACAACCAACACAAGCTTTTGGTATACTTTGAGGTTCCTTATAATCTAATGCTTAATGATCAACATGACTAATTTAAGAATTACCCATAATATAAACTTTTACCTACATAGAATTGATAGGCTGCATATAAAGATTCTCGAAGATATGTTATGAATGTCTCCGTACAAATTTGCAGGACTCTACAAAACACTTATCTCTTATACTAATACACTAGTGAACCTAGGCTCTGATACCAATTGGTCATGACACACTTTCTAAGGTCATGATAGAACATACCATAATCCACCGTTAGGCAAGAAATTCCTAGTAATGAACTATCACAATAATGAAGGAAATAATATGGAATAAGTGAAATAAATTATCAATACCTACTATAGTTTAAAAATTTAGTGGTATCGGTATAAGATCCTCTAACATAATAGGGATACAAAAATGGTACTATGAATATACAGATACAACCATTCCAAAATACAACATAGAGACTAGTCTAATACATAATAGGGAGGTAAGTAATTACAACACCCCATATTTTTAGGCTAGATTTTGAACTATCGTTCCTATGTGTGTAAACTATAATTGTATGATTTATATGTGAATACATGTGTCATGATATTTATACTAGTGTGTGAAGTTATTATTAGGTAAAAAAATTTCATGGGAATCACTTAGAGAAAAGTTGAGCTAAAAGCCTTTGATTCGGCCATATCTTTGTAATCAATTCTACAAGGGTCAACTTTGAACATGTATAACTTTTGATATATGTTGAATTTTTCATCTTTAGACACTCTAAATTATAGATAATTGAGTTATCTTTCCAACAATAAAAATTTTGACATAATTCGATACCAGATCAAAAGGTTATGACCTCTTTTATGATAGGCATAAGGGCAGGTGATAAGCCCACGTTGTGGGGGGTTATTCCCCCAAGATTAGGCAGGCGGCGGGCGGAATAGGGGATACTCCCCCAGACTAAAGGGGGCAATGTAATGTCTATTCCTTTGTTGTTTCTACTTCTTAAGGGTCAAGGGGAATTTTGGTCCCTTCCTCTCAACCCTAAACGTCCAAGGCACAAATTATGACACCCAAAAGGGCATTATTTGACTATTTTCTTCAAATCAACTCACTCAAAAATTCTCCCCTTTTCCAATAACAAAATCCAAAATTTTTTCACAAGAAATCAAGAGTTTAAGCTTTCAAGTTCAAGAATCTTCACGAAAATATCAAGAATAGAGTTTCTTTCTCAATATCATCATTCAAGTCCCCAAATTCAAGATTTCTTCCTCAAGAATTTGAGGGTTCAAGTTCTAATTTCAATTTTCTTCGAGAATTTGATCAATTAATGTATGTGGGAGTTTATTCATGGGTCTCTTTCACCCGTGGATCCTTAAAAACCTCTCTTTGATTAAAAAATGAGTTTTCTTTTATTATGGAGGTGCATATGTTCAAGATAAGTTTATTTTTTGCTTTTTCTTAGTGATTTGAACTCAATAAATCTCAAAGTATGATTCCATGGATAAGTTATGTTATCTAATGCTTTAAGTTTTATTTTCCCCTATCATGTTCTATTTATCTCAAGATAAATAACCAAATTATAGATTAGCAATGAAGTCATGTTGTTTCCACATACTTTAAAATATTCAGGTGTTTAAGTTCACAATATTCATACATTTGATGAAATGTATATATTTTGGGTCTTTAATCCATGATTACATATTACCGTATTTTAAGTTTGATATCGTATTTTTATAATCATTTAGTGTTGGCAGGTTATGAACACCCGATACCTTGTGTTTTACATGATTTCTATTTTTCAAATAACAAGTGGGTCACACCATATAGTTTTAATTTCATATTCAGACGTCATGATTATGTTGAGAATTATTGGTTTATGTGTTAGTAATTACCTCAAAATCCATATGTACTATAATTTTTAAAATACCATGACTTGAGCTTGTCAGTTATCAGTTATCAGTGCATGCACCAGTTAGTATTTTAATGTCTTTTAGTTGGGATTAGGATTTAGAACTAATCAAATACAGGGATGGCGACTTCCCAATCAGTTAGGCAGAGTTATTAACATCCCCTATATTCTAAAACTACAGCTAGTATGGGATATGTGGGGTGACCCATCAGTTTAGGATTGACACCCTGGCCCTTCGAGACACCAGTTTAGTTGATACACATAACCTATTTTATTACCCATGGTATGGTACTAATACTTTTTCAACTGGGGTTATAGGTTGGACCCTGATTAGCTCACATTGGGGTATGTCGGTGATATATTACTTCCCACAGACTCAGTATAGTATTCAGCTCAGCTTTTCTTGCCCAAGTGTAGGATTTTCAGATTTTTAGTTATTCAGTTATACAACTTTTATTTTTCATATCTCAGATTATCTCAAAAACATATTTATGCTTGGTCTCTCATTCTCAGTTATTAGAAGTTCATGCATTCATGCTTAGTATAGTTATATATTAAAATCCTTGAGTTATGTCAAATTATATTTTAGTTTAGATGTGCATGATTCCGTGTCAGTTTCCATCAAATAGTTTCATACCTAGTATCCATACATGATCCTCAGTTTAGTTCTATAATATATTAATATTTATCTGAGATTTACAAACAATATTCATGATTTACCACTTCCCAGATGTAGGCCTACTTATTCTAAAAAAGTAAAGTTTTAAGAAACTTAGTCCAGTTATTCACTAGCTTATCAGATTATATTTGTTACGCACATTTTAAAAAACTTTAATTTTCAGTTAATTTCAGTCTCTTTGTGAGTCTACTAGTAATTAGAATGATTGTTTTAATATTTTATATATATTCAGTTTTTTTATTGCATTCACCCTACTTACTCATTACATTTTAGAAGTACCGATCCACATATATGTCTATGTACCATATTGTATAATAATGTAGGTATCAGTTGTAGCCTACACATCATAATCAGAAAGTTATAACTTCCAGCAGGATGGTGATAAGTTCTCCTATTTTGGGGACTCCAGTCAGTTGTAGTCTATGTACTTTATTTTTATTATTCATATGTATTGGTTATTATTAGTTAGAGGCATGTCCCAGCTATCTATAGTCAGTATAGTAGAGGCTTTATAGATAGCCAGTCAGAGTTATGAAATGTAAATTCCAGTTCTCTCTTCATTTTTTATCATATTGTAAACTCTATCAGTATTATATTTATCCGGATAATTCCATGATTATGTTTTCACATAACAAATTTAAATATTTTATCTATTTTAAATTAGTTGTTCATGTATCAAGCAAGTTGATGGGTTAGCTTGAGATCACTTGTGGTTCAAAGCACCGTGTAATGACGAGGGGTAGTCTTGAGTCATGGCAGTAATACTCTAAATCTCAAGAGCTCACTCTGTGTCTTTGAATCATGGCTTTTCTGTACAACTCACACATTAACAATGATAACCTGTACTATTACCTATAGTCTGTAGAAGTGTAGTATGAGAACCTAACACATGGAACACAGCTGTAATAACCCATAAAAGTCTTTGCTTATTTCAGCTCTCAATTGCATATTCAGTGTGTGTGTGGGGGGGGGGGGGAGTCTAAAACATAAAAATTTGGCTAAGTGTTGATGCCTTAGCCATTTCCAAGACCTCTTAAATTCAATGATTTTATTTTAAATCTTCCCAACCTCAAAATATTGATTATTAAGTTGATTCATGATTGGGGTTGTTCGAAGTACACTTGGGTGAGTTCTAGAATTTCTTGATGGGTGTAGAGGTGTGTTTGCAACACCTAAACAGTAGCAACACCAGATTGAGCCCGTGATGCCCACACCAGTGTACCGCACTAGAGCCCACAGTGCCCCCTCCAGTATAGCACCCTTCGTCTTGTGGTGTGCCCTCTCTCCCCCATCTAGATTTTTGTTCCTCATTAATTAAGGGCATTTAGGTCATTTCCCTCCACCCAAATCAGTCCATAACATGAAATTAAGTCCCCAAGGAGAATTATTTACTACTTTATTCATATAAGCTCTCAAGAAATCCATCTCCTACCTCAAGAACAAACCCCTAACCATTCTTAAGAAATCAATGAATTAAAGCTCTAAATCTAAAGAAATTCCCAAGAATATTCGCGAATTCATCTAGTGAGGTATATGCGATGTTCATCCATGGCTTCCTTTCAACCATGGAGTCTAAGAATATATTTTTTTTTTAAATTACAAGTATTCATGTATAAATTGAAATATCTCCATGAATTTCTTGTTATTTCAATTACAAGTTATGCTTAGAAGTTTTTTCTGGTGGGATGAGCCATTACATTTTCTAAATGTTGTAATCTTCGTGTGAAATCCCCAAGTTATGATTTTAGTCTTTTAATCATGTTAATCATGTATGCTTTACCCATTCCCATGCATAAGTTCAGGACTCTCATGTGTTTGATCGAATGCCTAAGTGTTGGATTTTGAAAAATGATCCCCTACAATGTTTTTAAAGATTTTGTATGGCATTTCAATTTTGATGTGTTAAGAACACCTGACACCTTATGATTTACAAAAATTCAGCATTTCAAGTATTCAGATAGTTAATCCATCAATCTTATAAGTATACTCAGTTATTCATATTCATGATGAGCATTATAACTTTATATGTTCATAATTAACTCAGAATCCATGTGTACTATTATTTTTAGAATGCCATGATCTGAGCTTACCAGTTATTAGTTATCATTGCATGTACTAGTTAGTATATCAGTGCCTTTTAGTTGGGAGTTGGATTTAGCACTGAGTGGGAAGTATGGGTTTAGCGTATCTTACTTCCCTAGAAACAATGTGCCACCATAGGTTTTGGGGCCTTGCCAGAGTGTGTTTCCACTTTCCCAATACGTGCTCAATTTAGAGATCACTCCAGTTCAGCTCATGTTCTATTTTGAGGGCAAGGATTGAACTTCCCTCCTTATCGTCGGTTATGTGTTGGACTCTATGATTGCTTACATGGATTATATCGATTATATGACAGCTCCCACAGTCTCAGTATAGTATTTAGTGTAGTCTCAGTTCAGGTTTGCATGACCAAATGTACAAAGTTTCATTGATTTAGTTACACAGTTTACACTCTTTGAGGTCTCAAGCTTATTTCAGATTATTGATTTATGTTTTGTCTTTCATTCTCAAATGTCACAGTTTTCATACATTCTTGTTTAATTATCTTTTGCTATTTAGTTAGTACTTATTTTAAATGCATAGAACCCCCTGTATATCATCCTAACCTTATCTCATATACCAGTATTTTCAAAATACAGACCATATTCTCTTCTTTATGCTCTACTATCTTATATCATAGGATTGAACACACTATTTCCCGATCGCTATAAGAAAGCTCAGCATAATCAAGCAGCCATTGTAATGAGTCCTCAAACATTAAAGGTGTAATATGTTTATTTAGTTATTTTAATATTTTATTTTATTAAATCTGTTGGAGTTAGTTGGGGTTCTATATTATTAACTTCTCAGTCATTTTAGAGGCTTACAAATATTTAGAAAAAATTGTTAGATAGTCATTAGTTATATTCAGTTTTTATCTAGTGTTTTAGATTTATTATTGATTGTGTATTTAAATATATAGATTTATATTTTTCTTCTCAGTTTATCTTCTGCGTATATCTTATGTTCATATGTTATTTAGTCCTCATATCAGGTACTAGCTCATGGGTTAGCTTGTGGTCACATGTGATTTTAACCACCATTGTTTCAACTAGGGGGTAGCATCGTGTCGTGACAAAACTTGGTATTAGATCCAGGTTATACATTTTCTTCAAAAGTCCAAATATGCTTTGATTAGATTTTTGTGCATGGGTGGGAAGCGCACCATAGTTATGGAAAAGAGGCTACAAGATATTTTAAAAAAAGTTTCCCTTTTATCAGTATTCATATCATGAAAATGAGCATGAGCTTTATTTAAACTCTTTCTAACTTATGTTTCATTTCATTTACATACAATACCTTTTAAAAGAAACAATGAAAGAAGGAATGGGAACCAACCCCCCCACCGCCTATTCAGGAAGATCCCTTGAATACGCATGTCACTCATACCAAATTCAGAGTTGCTTTCACCACCTTATCTTACTCAGTAGCTGATTAGAACAATCAGTAGGTTGTTGCCCTAGCTAATACACTGGCAAATATAGCTACAGCTAGATTTCATAATTTCACCCAAATGAATGCCTTTTTATTTTTGGAATCTATTTCTGAGGAGGATATACAGGGGTTTCTTAATATGGTTAAGAAAATGATAGGTATAATGGGTGTCACTTAAAGTGACAGTGTAGAGTTTGCTGTATATCAATTAAAGGATGTAGTACACACCGTGTATAAGTAGTGAAAGGAGGATAAGGGTGTTGATATAGGGCCTGTAGAGTGGGGGAAGTTTGCCACAACTTTTCTCGACAGGTTCTTTCTATTAGAGTTGAGGGAAGCTAATGTGTATAAGTTTATTAACTTGAAGTAGGGAATCTTGTAGTGATGTATGTTTTGGATATGGCAAGCCAGGACATAGTATCTATGAGTGTATGGTGGTGACGTAGAGAGACAGAAATGATCACTAACAGGGCCAGAATACTTCTTCAGTAGCACCAGAAGGTCATCCAACCCAATAGGGCTCTACTTCCAGTGCCGCCAGCAGTCAAGACTAGAACAGATTGTATGCACTCTAGTCCCAATAGGATTAAGAAATTTCTCCTGATATAGTGAGGGTATATTATAGGTCTTTAATCTTCATGTTTATGCTTTATTAGTCTTGGAGCTTCATACTTATTTGAAGCTCCATAGATAACAATTGATTTTGGTGTCAATCACAAATCTTAATTAGAACTCTTCTAAGTGTCTAATCTAGTAGGTGTCTCTATTATATCCAGGAAGGTATACAAGAACTGTCTAGTCACAATTTCCCAGAAAGTCACCTCAATTAATCTTGTGAAGTTAGAGACAACTAATTTTGATGTCATTCTCGACATGGATTGGCTCCACTCATATTATGCCTCAGTTGACTGCAGAAATAGAGTTGGTCAGTTCTAGTTTCCTAATAAACCAATTATTGAATGGAGGGGTAGTACGTCAGTGTTTAGGTGTCAAATTATTTCTTATCTTAAGGTAAGGAAAATGATATCTAAGGGGTGCATGTACCATTTTGTTCGAGTCAAAGATTCTAGTTTTGAGAATCCTAGTCTCGAGTCAATTTCAATAGTAAGGGAATTTCTTTATGTCTTCCTTGAAGACCTTCTTAGAGTTTCTCTCGAAAAGGAAATTGACTTTGGAATAGATCTTTTTCCAGATACCTAGCCTATCTCTATTCCACCTTATCGAATGGCTCCAACTGAGCTTAACGTGTTGAAAAAAAGTTGAAAGATCTCTTAGACAAGGTTTTTATCAGGTCGACTATTTCCCCATAGGGCACACCAATCCTTTTCATACGTAAGAAAGATGGTTCTCTCAGGATGTGCATTAATTATCTTCAGTTGAACAAAGTAAAAATATAAAATAAATATCCCATCCCCAGGATTGATGATTTGTTTGACCAACTTTAGGGTGCCAGTTATTTCCCTAAAGTAGACCTCAGATACTGCTCATCAGCTTAGAGTCTGAGAATGTGACATTCTGAAGATAGCCTTCAGAACTAGGTATGGTCACTTCAAATTTCTAGTTATTTCCTTTGGACTAAGTAATTCCCCTACAACTTTCATGGACTTAATGAACAAAGTGTTTAAGCAATACTCAGACATGTTTGTCGTAGTCTCCATTAATAATATTCGTGTCTATTCTCGTAGTGAGAATAATCATGCAGACTATCTGATAATTGTGTTGCAAACTCTTATAGCTTATCAGTTTGCCAAATTCAGTAAGTGTGAATTTTTGGTAAGATCAGTAGCTTTCCTTAGAAATATTACTTCGGGTGATGGCCTTAGAGTTGACCCTCAAAACACCAAAGTAGTGAGGAATTGGCCCAGTCCCATCTCTTCATCATATATCAAGAGTTTCTTTTGTTTGGATGGATATTATAGATGATTTATTAAAGGGTTTTCTTCTATTGCGTCCCCTAGTTCTCCACCAACTCAAAAGAAAGTCAAGTTTCAGTGGTGAGATTCTTGTGAGAAGAGTTTTCAGGAGTTAAAGACTCGACACACTTTTGTTCCAGTATTAACCTTTAAAAATTATTTAGATGCATTTGTGGTTTACTGTGACACTTCCAGAGTTTATCTTTGTTGTGTGTTGATGAAGAGAGGTTAGGTCATAGCCTATGCCTCCAGACAGCTTAATCCCCATGAAAGGAACTGCCCTACCCATGATCTTTAGTTGGAAGCTATTGTTTTTCCTTGAAAATTTTAAGGCATTATCTTTATGGGGTTCATGTTGATGTGTTCAGGGATCACAAAAGCTTACAATATGTGTTTTTGCAGAAAAATTTGAATCTTCGTTAGAGAAGATGTCTTGAGTTGTTAAAAAATTATGATATAAGTGTGTTATATTATCCGGGTAAGGCCAATATAGTGATAGATTCCCTTAGCAAGTTATATATGGGTAGTGTTCCTTATGTTGATGAGGATAAAAAAATGTTAGTCGATGAGGTTCATCAGCTAGCTAGATTAGGTGTTCGGTTGGTTATTCAGTTAAAGGTAGTATATGGGTTAAGAATAGGTCAGAATCATTGTTGGTTGTTGAAGTGAAAGAAAATCAAGATACAGATCCTAGTTTTGTTAAGTTGAAGGAATCAGTTAGAGATCAGAAAGTATAGGTTTTATCCGAATGGGGAAATGGTATATTGCGTTGCCAGAGCAAGTTATGTGTTTTGAGTGTTGATGACTTTAGACATTGAATACTTGCAGAAGCACATGGTGCGCGATACTCTATACATCCAGGAGCCACTAAGATGTACTGTGAATTGTGGGAAATCTATTGGTGGAGTTGTATAAAGAGGGATATAGCAAAGTTTTTAGCTAAGTGTTCTAATTATCACCAAGTTAAAGTTGATAACCAAAGGCCTAGTGGTGCATTATAGGATTTTAGTATCCCTACTTGGAAGTAGGAAGTGGTGAAATGAACTTTGTAAAAGAATTACCTCATACGTGTTATCAACATAATTCGATATGGATTATTCTAGATAGAATGACCAAATCAGTGCATTTATTACCAGTTCATACTTCTTACTCAACTGAGGATTATGCTAGGATCTATCTTAGGGAGTTGGTTAGGTTTGATAGGATTCTACTGTCTATCATATCATATAGAGGTATTTAGTTTACCTCTCACTTTTGGAAGGCTTTTCAGAAAGGTCTTGGTACACAAGTTTATCTCAGTACAACTTTTCATCCTTAGATAGATGGTCAAGTAGAGAGGACTATTCAGACCTTAAAAGGCATATTAAGAGCATGTGTTATTGACTTTAGAGGTAGTTAGGATGATCACTTACCTTTGATTGAGTTTCCTTATAACAACAGTTATCACTCCTGTATTCACATGGCTTCATTTGAGGCTCTTTATGGAAAGAGATATAGATCTCCTATTGGTTGGTTTGAGGAAGGTGAAGTTACTTTGATAGGGCCAGATGCACTATTTGATGCAATAGAGAATGTTCAGTTAATTAGGGAGAGGCTGAAGGTAGCCCAAAGCTATGAAAAATCTTATGCAGACATGAGCAGAAGAGATCTTGAGTTTGAGTTTGGTGACCTTGTATATTTTAAATTTTCACCTATGAAGTGAGTGAAGAGATTCAGCAAGAAAGGGAAACTTAGTCCCTGATATATTGGCCCATATAGTATCTTGAGACATTTTGGAAAGGTAGCCTATGAGCTAGAGTTAATTGCATATTTGGCGTTAGTACATCCCTCATTTCATGTTTTGTTGTAGAAGAAATGTATTGGTTATTCAGTTGTAGTTTTTCCTTTGAAGGATGTGGATGTTATGGATAAACTTTCTTACTAAGAGGTCCTAGTTAAGATCTTTGATCATCAAATTCGTAGACTAAGGAACAAAGAAGTTCCCTTTGTCAAGATTCTTTGGCGAAATCATTCCGTCGAGGGAGCCACTTGAAAAGTAAAAGCAGATATGCGAACCAAATAACCTCATCTTTTCTTAGCAAACTCAAATTTAACTTAATGTAACGATTTTCCTTAGATTGGCTGTTTTCCATTCTCAATTTCAGCTATGTAATCAATCTCTTGTCATTGCATACATTCAGTTCAGTTCATGTATAATGTCTCAAACTCAGTTATGTAATCATATTTCTAGTCCTGCATATTCAGTATATGGTCTTAGTTTCTTTAGTACTCTTAGCTAAACCAGTCTCATTCAAGGACGAATATTCTCGAGAGTGAGATATTGTAATACCCAGTAAAAGTGTTACCTCATTTCAGCTAGCAGTAGCTTGCTAGGGGGGGGGGGTTCCAAAACTTGAAAATTTGGCTGTGTTAAGGACTTGTCATTTTCAAGACCTCTAAACTTTGTTGATTTGATTTTCAATCTTAGTGACATCAGAACAACAATTTCTAATTTAATTCATGATCGGGGTAGTTCAAAGTACATCGCGGGTGATTTTTGGAATTTTTTGATGAGCGTAAGGGTGTATTTGGATCACCAAAATAGTAGCATCACCGCGATGAGCCTGCGATTCCCACCACACTAGAGCCCATGGTGCCTCCTCTAGTGCACCGTACAAGGGCTCATGCTACACCTTCTCTCCCATTTCCATCTTCTTGTTCCTCATTAATTAAGGGTATTTGGGTCATTTCTCTCTACGCAAATTAGTCCATAACACAAAATTAAGTCCCCAAACAACATTATTTTCCCTTTATTCATAAATGCTATCATGAAATCCGTCTCCCTCCTCAAGAACAAATCCTAAATGATTCTTAAGCAATCAAGGAATTCAAGTTCCAAATCTCAAGAAATTTTGAAGAATCCTCACGAATTCATGTAATGAGATATATGTGGTGTTCATCCATTGATTCCTTTCACCCATGGAGTCCAAGAATCCATTTTTTTAAATTATAAGTATTCACGTTTAAATTGAAATATCTTCATGAATTTCTTGTTAGTTCAATTACAAATTATGTTTATAAGTGTTTTCAGGTTGGATGAGCCATTACATGTGTTTAAACATTGTAATCTTCACATTAAATCCCAAAGTTAAGATTTTAGTCTTGTAATCATGTTAGTCTTGTAATCATGTTATTCTCACATGCTTTACCATTTCCCATGCTTAAGTTCACGACTCTCATTTGTTTTATGGAATACCTAAGTGATGGATCTTAAACAATGATCCCCTGCTATAGTTTTAAAGCTTTTATATGGCCTTATTATTAATTCATTCAATGCTGGTCAGTTATTAACACTCCAGACCTATGTGATTTACAAAAAATCAGCTTTTCAAATATTTAGACACTTAATCCATGAATCTTATCACTATACTCAGATATTCATGTTAATGATGAGCATTTAAAGTTTATATGTTCATAATTACCTCAGAATCCGTATGTACTTTAATTTTTAGAGTTCCATAACCTAAGTTTATCAGTTATTAGTAATCAGTACATTCACCAATTAGTATCTCAGTGTCTTTTAGTTGGGAGTAGGGTTTAAAACCGATTGGGAAGTATGGGTTCAGCGCATCCTACTTCTCCAAAAACTACGTGCCACCATAGGTTTAGGGGCCTCGTAAGAGAGTATTCGTTTCCTTGCTGAATATGGGCTCAATTTAGTGATCACTCAAGTTCAGTTCAGGTTCTATTCCGATGGCAAGGATATAACAACCCTCCTTAACGTGGGTTAGACGTTGGACTCCAGACATAACACATGGTTTAAATCGATTATATGATAGCTCCCACAATCATAGTCTAGTATTCAGTGTATTCTCAGTCAAGATTTTCTTGAAAAAGTGTAAAGACTTTCTGTTATTTAGTTATACTGTTTACAGTATTTTAGGTGTCAGACTTATTTTAGACTACAGATTTATGCTTTGTATTGCATTCTCAGATGTCACAGTTTTCATGCATTCAGGTTTAGTTATCTCATGCTATTCAGTTAGTCCTAATTTCATATGCACAGTACCCCATGTATATCAGCCAAACCTCATCTTATAACCAGTACATTCTAAGTATTGACCACATACTCTTTTTTGCTCTATGATGTCTTATATCTTAGGATGGGACGCATATTTTCCCGATTACCGTTAGACAGCTCAGCATAATCTAGCAGCTATTGTAGTCAGTCTTCATCTATTGAGGGCATATTATGCTTATTCATATATTTTAGTATTTCAATTTGTTTAGTCCCTTAGAGTTAGTTAGGGGTCTGTCCCATCAACTCCTCAGTTATTTTAAAGGCTTTCAGACATTCAGACAAAATAGTTAGGCAGTTATTCAATTACTTTCAATTTATATCAGATGTTTCAGACTTATGATTGAGTTAGTTTTTAAGTATTCAGATTTATATTTTCCTTCTTCGTTTATCTTCTATGCATGTGTTATGTTCATATTTTATTCAGTTCTCACAGCAGGTAAAAGCTCATGGATTAGCTTGTGGTTACGTGTGACCATAAGCACCATTGTCACGACTAGGGGGTAGCCTCAGGTCGTGACAACAGTAGGCAACTACCAACAGAGCTCCAAAGATAATGCCGATGTATAAAACATATAAATAGAATGGAAAACTACACCCGAATGTGTAGCAACCACATAAGACAACCAATGATATAAAAAGGATAAACTATCCTAATCATGCCCAAAGACTAAATTAGTATGGCTAAGGAAGCAATAAGAATGCACTATCTTATTCTAGCCATACATAGGAATCTCAACCCTATACCATATATCACCAGCCAATATACAAAGTAGGAACAGATGGAACAGATATATAAGGATAAAAGCCCAAGGAATGAATGTAAAATCTAAATAAGTGAAAGGAAGGGATATACGGTAACACCATATCTACACATAGCTAACTATAAAAATAAACATATATAAACAAGATCTACTCAAAGTACAACCTAATTCATTAGATAATCATGCATAATAATATAATTGTAAGATAGAAGAGGTAAAACTCATACTTCAAGTCTCAATACCAAATCAATGACAAATATATCATAACTAGCCAAAATAATAATCATAACAATGATAATACAATATCAATAACACTGCGAGTAATCAGCAAGTTTGGGAAACAAAATACTTAGATGAGACGATCATATACCCCCACTACCTGTCACGACTCGATTCATGAGTCATGATTGCACTTACTAAAACCCACCAGTAGGTAAGCCAACACCATAACCCATAGCTAAGGTAATGGGTTACTTTAGTAGATATTCCTAATCAAGCCTATATAGATGAATAAAATTATAATCAAAAGTATTCCACTAACAAAAAACAGTCAAAATATGGATACCAATCCCACGACTAGGTAATATTAGTACAAGAGCATCTAAATTTAATGCTAGGAAATACAGTTTATAAATCTACAATAGTCAATAATTCTATCTCGAATATAAATGACTGAACAAGGATAGAGGGAAATCGATAACTCAAACTCCAAGATCTTACCCTATATCTGGAAGATCAACACTATATGATCATGACTCAGCGGTGGCAACTTGTACTTAACTCTGTATGAAAAAGGTACAAAAGTGTAGTATGAGTACCAAAACAACTGGTACTCAATAGGCAACATCGGATGACTAAGCAAAATTATGATATAAAGATGATATAAAGCAAGAAAATATCTCTAAGTCAAGGTAAAAAATCAAACTTGAATCCTCTTCATCATTACTGTATTAGATAAATTATCAACTATAATGATAATACGACGTCTCATATCAATATATATCAATACCATCATTTATAATAAGTAATTGATCCTAAAGTGTAAAGTGACATTAATAAGATCAAAACTGCATACATACCAAGTTAACACACATACATCCATTAGAGCATAAAGTTAAAGAACCCACCACGGCATCCCATACCACCAGGGAGTAAATCTAAGAGAGACATAAGGTTAGGAACCTATCACGGCATCCCATTCCCTTAGAGAGTGCGTCAAAAAATTAATTCATCAACGTAAATAAATTTACAACTCACTTCACAACTTCCATGGTTATCTACATTTAATATCAACAACCAACGGCCAATAATTATAACCATCAAAATAACCTAAATTAATAACATATACAAAGGTGGTAATAACCATAAACATGTAACCATATAGATAACAACCTCATCAATGTACTTTACTTATTAATTATTAGCTAACCAATAATTATTAATGAATTACCCATTAACTAGATAACATGTCCTCTACATATTAGACTAACTGATACTTTATAAAATCCTCACTCAAAGTATAGCAACTAGCTATTATCCGCTAAATAACCAACATCCAACAACTAGTCAAGGTTCACTACTGGACAACAGATGCCATTTAGCCTAAGCGTAATTTTAATAATGAAAACTGTACTAGTCATCATTTAACAAAAGACTACTAATCATAATTAAACCGTAATATATCTAACCATTAACGTCTCTTAGTATCTAGAATTATTAGTATAAAAATCCTAAATATTAACTAATCAACATCATAACTTAGTCATCAATTTGATTAATCATCACTAATGCTAACCTATTAGCATCATTGCCCGCATAATAACCACAATTGATAGTTACCATATTTCAACTAGACAAGGTTCATTAATTAGTACTCTAGACTTCTAGTCATCAATGTAAAATAGCCATTTAGTAGTCAAATAGTTACTACATAAACCATTGTCATAGGCCATATTCCTTAATCAATCTATTTATCTAATGCTATCTTAACTCACTAGGTGGATCCTCAAATACTATGCAATATCCCAATTACAAACTTGTCCTAGTACATTATGCTTCATATACCACTTCTACTCACTATTTGGCACTAGAAAGATCTACACCGCTTAACAAATGATTAGAACTAAAGAATTATAACCAACAATACCAAGAATAACAACATACTGTCAAGCACATATGAATGTAATCATATAAAAGCATCATCAGACACATAAAATATATTTATATGCTTACCATACATATCATATCCTCCATGCTTACCGAACATCTTTATATTATCAATATATCCTCCAAACTTTTTGGGCATCATCATATCATTAATATATCCTTTAGACTTACTAGCTATCATCATATCATCAATATATCCTTCGAACTTACCGAGCATCATCATATCATCAATATATCCTTTGAACTTACCGGGCATCATCATAACATCAACATATCCTTCAAACTTACCATACATCATCAGATCATTAACATATCCTTTGTACTTACCATGTATCATTATATCATTAATATATCCTCCAAAATTACCGGGCATCTCCATATCATCAATATTCATCATAGAATCAATACTTATCATAACATCAATATTCATGATAATCATTAATAGTTTCAAATACAAGCTACATCTTAGCTTCTAGAGCTTCTCTTTATTAGCATGATTTACATTATTAGCCTGAGAGGATCTTTAGTATAAATATTAGTTTTGTCACAAGACATTAACATAATATGAGTAATGATCTAAGGTGGATTTATCCACTTTAGTGTTGTTATCGTAGCTTATTTATCCTAGTTTTGAGGACTACTTATGTTCTTAATGAGTTAATATTTATATAATTAAGCATCTAAGTGTCTCAAACATGTTTGGATTTAAATTGATCACTTAGAGTTTAAACAATAAAACTAGTGATACTAGCTTGAGCTAGGTGTTGTTACATTTGATATCAATAGATTCTAATTGGTTTACTGAGTTCATAATAGTATTATTGTGTAATTATGTGTTTAAAAATTTGTTTATAATGTTTAAGGTTCAATTGAAACAAGACAAGAGTCAAAACAAAGTTAAATATCAAAGGACAAAAACTAGCATTCTTAGCTTACGTTTCTAGCTCGTCATCTTGGATGATTGTATTGTTTTGAGCTCTAATTTGAAGTTTTTAATGTTATAAAATGATTTTTGAGTTGGTTATTATGATATATTAATGATTTACAATCTATAAATCATGTTGAAAAAACACCACAAGGAGGGAATGGATCAACGGAGGCACAAGAAATGACTTGACGTAAAAGGGCCACATTAGATGTCACCAACGCGTGTAGGACCTTCGCAAGGGCTTTGGGGTGCATTAAATTTACAGGAATCTTCCAAATGTATACAGAACAGTGTTACCTCATGATGATCCTACAGGATGATCCTCATCCTTGCAGAATGACCCCCACAACGTGACCCTTGTTCTATTGACAACAAAAATCACCTCCTATAAATAGGACACTTGAACTTAATGCTAAACACCTTAGATGTCTTGGATATTTTGAGAGGGTATGATAAACACTTAAAATAAGATTTTTTTTCCAGTACTTTAGTTTTTTTATAGAATATAGAATGTGTTCCTTTATTACGATTATGGTTAGGTCCATTAGGGGCTAAACACCCTCTTTTTGTGGTTAAAGCCAAGAACATGTCTGCTATTTCTTTGAATTGAGTTTGTTTTGATTGATTATCATATTTGGATGCTTATTTATCCTTTTTATAACTATTTTAAGGATTCTCAACCCTTATAATACATTTATTGTTGATCTTGTGAGCTCGAGAAGGGGAATAGAAAGATAGAACGTGGGGATAAATAGAGTGGGGTTCTTATTGTTTTATAAAATAAAATCCTTTTATAATAATAAAAAACATAATATTTTTCAAAAAAATAAATTATTGTCTAGGTTAAATAATTCAATCTTACTTTTATCAAAAGTATTAATGAAAGTCCAATTCTTGGACTTGCAATACAAGTTGCTTGATTAAATTTGAATTACTGACTAGGATAGCAATGTACCTAGAAGCCTTACTTGGTTCATATGTAGGATGACATCTTAATGCTCTAAATGGATTATTTCGTCCCCTCTCTATGATTTAGTTATAATGTATAGTTAGGTAGAAGGTTAGAGGTCGAGAGATTATAATAATACGATAATCCCTACGAATTAACAACCAAGATAAGTAATCTAAAAAATGATGTTCAATAGCATAGTATGATTGTACGTAGTGCTTTGACACTGGGATTTCTTCTATTGATTTTCCAAAGTATTTACTTTTCCGACTATTTTATTTTAGTTTTAGTTTATAAACTTTCAAAACAGTTTTGGTTACATTGACATTAGTTTAATCTCAATAGTTAAACTAAAATTGGATAGTTGTTAACACATGTCTTTGAGGGATCAATATTTTGTTTTATTTAATGCTACTGTATTACTTGGTGAGACCATATAAACTTGAATATAAGCTTGGCGTAATCAATTTTTAGGCGCCTTTGTTGGGGACTTATAAATTGGCAGCTATTTCTATTTTAGTTTTACTTTTTAGATTTCTTTGGTGCTTTACACTTGGTCTTGGTATTGAATTTGTAGGAAATAGGTTTACTGACTAGTAACTTGGCAAGAGATGGGTAATTGGTTTAACATGGCCCCGAACCCAAGTAATGCTTTCATAAATTAAGAAAATAATCAATCCTTCTCCCTCGTATTTTCCTAATAGAAGAGGAACAAGTCAATCCTGAGCTAATGGGTGAAGATCAACCAGCCCGCAGGACAGTTTGCGAAGTAGAGATCTAACTATTGTTAAATTTAACCTCCCCTTTTTAGAAATTGGCAGCTGGCGGTAACTTTGAGAGGAAACAGAACATGGTGCATCTTTTGATAAGCAGTGGACAGTTTATGAGGCTTTCACATAAAGATCCACAATTCCATCTATGGAACTTTCTGGAAATCAGTGACACATTCATCCCTATGGGTGTGTCAACTTATTATGTGAGGCTGACACTATTCCTCTTTTCACTATTAGGGGAAGCAAAGAAGTGGTTGAAAGCTAAGCCGAAAAGTTCAATCACAACCTGGGATGACTTACCCCAGGAATTTCTCATCTGATTCTTTCCATCTGGCAAGATCGTGAGACTGTGTAGTGAGATTGTATGCTTTAAACAAAAGCCATATGAGAATTTATATCATGCATGGGAGAGATTAAAGACCGTTTTTGGGATCCCATATCATTGGCAGTCCAATGAGGTACTAGCTCAAACTATTGTTGAGGCACTTAATCACAACATGAAATTTTTGCTAGATTCAGCTGCAGGCGGTCTATCTTTGGAATTAACATATGATGAGTTGTATACTTTGTTGAACTGGATTGCACAAGGAAGTATTGCTTTACATTCTGATCAAGAAGTGCTAGAAAGAAGGTTATAGGTTTGTGTGAGGTAAACTAATTTGTTGTATTATCAGTTTTTCTTGTGGTATAACAAAATCAGATAACCACTCAGTTTAGAAGTATGAAGTTTGGGGTTACACAGTATTCAACAACAGCCAATACAATTTAACAGACCATAGGTTGGTGTGAGGTTTATGGCAACAGTGGTCATTCAGTGGCTATGTTTGCTACAAATCTCGAGTTAGTGATGCTTGTGGGCAATGCTCAAAGATCAAATTATCGGAATGCCTAAAATTTAAAGTAGTAGACTCAACCACTAAATCCATCAAGGAACAAATAGCAACAGCAGGATCAAGTAACAACTCAAACTAGTAAGGAAGAGATACTAAAACAAATTTTAGTTGCTTAAGCACCACTGGCAGTAGATATTAATTTCAAGAAGTTTACTATAGAGAAACTTAGATATGCAGGTTGGGAAGATACAATAAGCACAAAAAACTAGGCTTCAAGGTGGTTTTCCAAGTAATACTGAAAATCCTAAACAAGTAATGGTGATCACTTTAAAGAGTGGTAAAGATCTTAATAGATAACTTCCAAAGACAATTGAGGAGGTAGATGTGGAAATAGTTCCTAAACTAGTTGATGAAAAGGTTGCTAAAAATTTGAGGAAGTTTGAGTACTCGAAAGCTAAAGGTGCTGAACAGGTTAAGGAGAGATCACCACCACTTTTTAATAGAGGCTCAGAAAGGTGAAAGAGGATGCATGCTTCAAGAAGTTCTTTGACACGTTCAGAGAACTTCACATTAATCTTTTAGATGTTTTCTAGCGAATGCGTAAGTACGCTAAGTACTTAAAGGACATGATCAATAATAAAGTTAAGCTGTAGGATATTATGACAGTAGCACTCACTAAGGATTGTAGCTTTGTAGTATTGTAGAAGATAATAAAAATCTCAAACATCTAAGGATTTTCACTCTCCCCATTCAAATTGGCAGAAGTGAGGTTGTCTATGCATTTAATAATTTAGGAGAACGTATCAACTTGATGTACCTATCCTTGTTCAGCACTTTGGGATTGGGGAAGCCAAGACCAAGCTCCATGATACTCTATTTGGCTTATTGGACCATAGCCCATCCTAAAGGAATCATAGATGATGTTATCATAAAGGTTGGTAAGTTTATTATTGTTACTGGTTTAATTGTTTTAGATTTTTAGGAAGATGAAATAGTGCCAGTTATCTTGGGACGTCCATTATTTGTGACGAGATGAGAATTGATAGATGTGATAGATGGCACACTCATAATTAGGCTACATGATGAAGAGATGATTTTTAAAGTGTACAAACAACTCAACACACTATACCACTATAAATATTTGTGCCTGATTAAAGTGGTTTAAAGGGATGAGTGTGGGGTGGTGGAGTTTATTCCATCAAAGACCTCTTCGGACTTCATCATTGAGTTTCCCAAGCCTCTAATACCTCATCCTAAAGTAATGCTTATTGATGAGCTAGAAAAAACTGATGTTGAGGGAGTTGTTGACCTTGATAGTCTATATTTAAGAGGTCAAAAATGAAAAAGAAAAAGTCCTCCAAGTAAGAGGAAGAGGATGAATGAATACGAGTTAGTCGGAGATTGGTTCAAGCCATGACACTAAATCGAACACTGCTTGGGAGCGAACTAAAGTTAAGGTATGTTTTATTTTTAGTATTTCTAGTTTTTACTTTGCTGGTTTTTTCTATTTGTTGGGTCACAGGATGATGGAAAGTCTAAGTACCGATAAACCTAAGCTAAGGATAATAACAAAAAGTGAGTGTGGGGTCTCTGGACCCCCTTGATGTATAAAGATGCTACTAGAAAGGCATACATGTCTCGGGGAGTATTTCTTTCTCTACCTGTAAGTATACTTTGTGGACAAAGTAGATTTTGAAGTGTAGGGTGGGAAATTCCTCATTTTAGGAGTAATTTTAAATTTTTTGTGTTAGGAATAAGTTGGATGTGAAAGTTGGTGCTATATTTAATTATAAGAATCTTAGGCTCATGATTAGGACTCTTGTACTTGTTGGATTAGTGATTGAATTCATGTGACTGTTTGTTTGAGGGTCTATATGGATCCTACTTGAGTTGAGCATGTTCCATGTGCATGTGAAGTGTTTGTATATTCCTTATATTATTTGATGCTAGAAATGTCCTGATATGTGTCCAAACAAAATAAAGAGTGTGGATTTACGAAATATATATGCATTTTTTTAATATCCTTTGTTATACCTTGTTTTTACATACACTTGTGCACAATACTAGTTAAACCCCATTGAGCCTTTATCCTATTTTCTTTGGTAGTAGCATAATTAGCCTAATCCCCATCTTTGACTAACCTTAATTTGATCTAATGCTCCTAAGGTGAAATTGAAGACCCAAATCGATAGTTACTGGTGTATACAGTTGTTATGTGGTGTGGTTGAGAGTTGAGTAATGAACCAAATAAAGATTTGTTAAAATTGAATGTTGTGTATAGTAAACACTCCCACAATTATGTATGTGAATGATATTAATAAGATGGGGCAAACCAAAAGATGTGGGTAGATATAAGAGGTGAAAAGTTTGTTGTTAAAGGCAGATTGAATGAACTGTGTGATATATTAAAGTGCTTTGGGAAGACAGTCACTATTCCTGATCAAAATAGTTCCTACCCGTTCCTTAGCCTACATTACAACCCATGAAGACCTACTTGATCTTAAGCTTTAACATTATGACACTTAGTGGAGTACTACACTAAGGGTAAGCACATGGTTCATTTTTGTACAACTTGTGAATTCATTGGGAGAGTGAGCATAAGTTGATTCATTTACCTATTCTGTTATAAATTGAATTTATGTAAGTGATTATGGGTAATTCTCTTCTTATGAAGGAACATGTTTGATGATATTTGGATTTGTATGATGTCTTTGATTGAACAATATGTCTGAGTTTGCCAATGAGTTTAGTCAATTCTTGAGTCTAGGATGTTTTGGAGTAGTATTCTTGAACTTTCAATTGCGTATAACATGCTTTGTGTAGTAACTTACATTCTATGTAGTCATTGTAGAATTAGCTTGAATTTCTTACTTGTACTCGAAGTGTGGAGTCACCTCATCTTATGATGCTTAGAGTAAGGAGTTTTTCAAATGTAGGATAACATCATAATGCATCTAAATGGATTATTACATCCCCACTCAATGATGTAGTTTTAATGACCAGTTAGATAGAAGGTTAGTGGTTGCGAAGCCATGATCATACGATAAATACTACGAATCAAGAACCAAGAAAGTAATCTAATGAATAAAGTTCAATAGCATGGGATGATTGTTCGTTGTGCTTTAACCTCAGGCTTTCATCCATTGATTGTTCAAAGTCTTTACTTTTCCGCACTATTTTAACTTTCTTTTAGTTTATAAACTTTCAAAACTATATTGATTATATTGGAACTAGTTTAATCTCAATAGTTAAACTAGAATTGGATATTTATCAACACAAGTCTCAAAGGGATAGATATTTTGCTTTATTTAATGCCACTTTATTACTTGGTGAGACCACTTACACTTGCGAGTGCACTTGGGCGCAATCAAGTAATAGCATATTCCAAGACCCACATGGTAATTTAGGAAATTATTTAAGTGATAGAATATTCATGGGCTTAATCTATAAGAGCGTTCATTGTTATCCAAGTGTTATCAATAATCTAGCAACCAATCATGTATACCATTTCTAACACCAACATCATAAATAAACTATTTACCGGGGTTAACCAACATATTACCCATGGCATATTCTATATGTGTAACAAGTATCTAGGTCACTTATGAAACTATGTAGTCCAAGCTTAAGGTGGGTCATGTTCCACTTCTAATAACTGAAATTCCTCTTCAACTCTAACTTCTACCCGGAACTAAGCTAAGCCCTCTAAATCATGTCTTAAGGGTTTATAATTCCACAACAGTCCTATGGTGAAATCCTTACGCAGGTATTACTCTTAACCCACCCAAGCTACTACGAAAATCCCCACAACTAGAACTACTAAGGTCAACTTACTATTTGATATGAGTGACAAGGTCACTCTCTTCTAACTAGAGAAACTAAAGTATTCTCAGTTATTCATGAGATAACAAGTCCAACTAACCAAGGTTCTAGACTAAAAGTTAAGTACCACACTTTATCACTTCAATAACCTAAATGGTCCAACTAATCCCAACTTTACCATCAACTATTTTAACAACAAAAACACTACCCAATATTATCAAGATATTAAAGTCATACTATAATAAAGCACAATCTAACAATAAGTAAGCCTAACCTACCTCGAATCCAAATATAGCTCACGAACCAATAATCCTTACTTTCCCTTTCCTCGAAGCTTCCTTAACGAGCCAAGCTATGAAAAACACAATCTATACATTATTAGGAGAATATTAATACCCATATTGTACAATTGTGCTTTGGGTCCAAAATGACACCAAAAACCCACAAGTGCGTCCTATATACGAGAAATGAGATTCCGAAACCAACCCATTGTTCAAATACCATTAGGGAGTTATATCCCTTAAGAAATTGGTGCAAATTATTCATATGTGGTCTAAATTCAAGATTCAATCTATTTGGGTTTTTGGGTAAAATAATAAAGAATTCAACACTAATAATGAAGGATTCACATCTTAGATTCGATGTTAATTATTAATATGCAAGTTATTCAAGCTCCCAACAACACCCAAGATTCAATTTGTGGATTACACACCCTTTTAGGGATATAGAACTCAATGCAAGAGAGAAAATGGCCAATTCTCGGCCTAAAGAGCATTTAAATACCCCTTCGTAAGTTTTTTGTGTGTGCGACCGTGAACATGCAGGCCGCAATCGCGGTACCCTCTACTGCACCATATGGAAGCCAATGCCTCGGAATCCATCTGGATTCCAATATTTGCAAAAAAAAATATGCAACCATAATGATTTTGATATTTCGGATGTGTTGGCGATGTTGGATTTTCCATTCGAGGAAATTTGAACAAATGTGGGACCCTCTGCTAAATTTTTAATATATCAACTTTCTGAAAAATAGGTCCAAACGAGTTCGGGTGCAACGGGACCTAAACCAGAAGTCTACCCAACCTAAAATTGATATTTTAGAGCTTTTGGCACATTCAAAATTCACATCCGACATCATTTTACTGAAGTTTAATCTTTGTGGCCATTTAGAAACAACGAAGACTTTTAAAGAGAGAAATAATTCTAAGAACCAAATGAAATGCCAGGTAATCGAACTATCAGTTCCAATAAGTCATAAATGACTTGGGGAAGATATGGAAAAGCTATAATGATTAAAATAAGTGGAATTATGAGAAATTCCCTGAAGAGTCATTACAACATCCACTACTAAGAAACTTCCATCCCTGAAAGCTAAAGATGAAGAAAGTACCTAAGTAACGAATAGGTAAGGATACTGGGCCCGCATCTTGCTCTCGATCTCCCAAGTCGCCTCCTCCATTGGGCTGTGCTTCTACTGAACATTAACTATACGAATGTCTCTAGAAAACACCTGTCTCCCATCACTAGCCAAAATAAGCACAGGCTCCTCCATAAAGGTCAACTACTAATCCAACTGGACTGAGTTCCACCTGAGAACATGAGATGGATTAGGTATATACATTTGCAACATGGAGACATAGCAAACCGAATTAATAGTAAAAAAATTTAGAGGTAAGGCTAATTCATAGGCCACCTCGCCAACAACACAAAGAATCTAAGAAAACCCAATATATTGAGGGCTGAGCTTACCCATAATTTTGATCCTCATAACATATCTCATGGGCAAAAAAAAAGGAACACATGGTCACTAACTCTGAATCTCAAGGCAGAGAGCCTATGGTTGGCATAGGCCTTGTGCCTTCTCTAGGCTGCTATCAGCCTATCCTGAATCACCCTGACTTATCTAGTGAGTACTGAAGCAAATCCATACCATGAGGTCTCACCAAAAAAGTTTCAAACCATCAAATTGGAGAATGGCATATCCTACCATACAAAGTCTCAGAAGGCGCCATCGCAATAATCGAATTATAGTTGTTGTTGTTGGAGAAATCTGCCAATGGTATGTGTTTATCCCACTATCCTCCAAAATCCATAATACAAGCTCAAAGCATATCCTGAAGAACTTGAATAGTATGCTCGGACAGACCATCTCTCTGTGGATTAAAAGTTGTACTCAAATCTACTCGAGTACCCAACTCCTCTTAGAGTGCTCTCTAAAATTTCTAAATAAACACAGAACCACAGTCTGATATGACAGAAATGGGTACCCAATTCAAATAAAATATATCCCAAACATAATTAAAGGAAAATCTTTCAGCACTGAAAGTCATCTGAATAGGAATGAAACGCACCGACTAGGTCAAGTGATCACTAATAACCCAAATATCGTCATGACTATGGGAAGTACAAGGCAAAACACTAATGAAGTACATAGTAATCCATTCACATTTCCAATTGGGAATGGGAACCTCTAAATCAACTCTCCTGGATGCTGATGCTCGGCCTTAACCTACTTACAAAATATGCAATGGCCACAAATTCTGCCACATCTCTCTTCATACCATCCCACCATTAATGCTACCTCAAATCTCTATACATCTTAGTTGTACCAATATGAACAAAATATCTAGAGCTGTAAGCCTCATGAAAAATTGATTGAATCAAGTCATCAAGCTGGGGAACTGAAATATGATCCTGAAATGTCAAAATAACATCGAAATTAATGATGCACCTCCTAGACTCACCACTTACCTCTTGATCATAAAGAAAACTTAGCTTTCTATCCTTATACTCACGATCATAAATTTGCTCAAATAAGGAGGACCTAGCTGCCTCACAATCCAACATGCTTGTAGGATCTAAAATATCAAAGTGAACAATCAAATTGGCTAAGGACTGAATGTCTCATGCCATAGGCCTCTAATAAACTGATATGTATGCACCAAACAACCCATACTCACTGCCTTGCAACTCAAGGCATCAACTACCATATTATCCTTACACAGATGATACAAGATGGAAATATCATAGACCTTTAGCAACTCTATACATCTACGTAGGCGAGAATTAAGCTCTCGCTGGGACATAAGATGCTGAAGGTTGCGGTAATTGGTGAAAATCTCACAACTCACTCCATACAAATAATTCTTCCAAATCTTGAGCACAAAAACTACAATCACCAACCCTAAATCATGAGTGAGGTAGTTGTGCTTATGCACTTTAAGATGTCTAGAAGCATAAGAAATGACACGACCCTATTGCATCAAAACACAACCAAGACCAACACCCAAATCATGACATAACATGGTGAATCCCTTACCTACAACAAGATAAGCTAACACTACAGCTGAAGAAAGAAAATTGTTGATCTTTCTAAATCTCAACTCACACACATTGGACCAACAGAAAGGATCTTTCTTTTGGGTCAACCTAGTCAGAGAGGATGAAATGGTAGGAAGGCTCTCAATAAACCATTTGTAATAAATAACAAAACCAATGAAATTATTAACCTCAGTCAAAGACGTAGCCCTAGCCTAATCACTAATCAGCAAAATTTCTGTCGATTCTACCATAATAAGGGCTTTTGATATCACATATCCATGAAATGGCATTGACTTAAGCCAAAACTCACACTTAGAAAACTTGACAAAGTGCACATGATCTCACAAGGTCTGCAGCAATATCCTCAACTATTGTGCATGCTCCTCACTACTGGTCAAATACACAAGAATGTCATCAATGAAGAAAATAATAAAGGAGTCTAGATACGGTCCAAGAATTTGGTTTATCAAATCCAAGAATACGGTAGGGGCATAAGTCAGCACAAAAGACATCACCAAACACTCATAACGACCATAACAGGTCCTGAAAGTTGTCTTCGGGATATCCTTAACCTAGGCTGATAATAACCAAACCTCAAATTAATCTTATAAAATATGGTTGGACCCTGAAGCCAGTCAAAAAAATCATCAATGCGAGGCATGGGATAACGGTTCTTCACCATCACTTATTTAGATGCCTATAATCAATACACATACACATGGAGCAATCTTAGTTCTTCACAAACAATACAGGAGATCCCAATAGGGACACACTCGGTCTAATGAAACCCTTATCAAGAAGATCCTAAAATTGAGAATTTGTCTCCTTAAGCTCAGCAGGAGCCATACAGTAAAGTTACATAGAATTAGGTCAGATCCCAGGATCAAGGTCAATTGAAAACTCAATCTCGCAATCAAGGGAAATACAACGTAGGTCGGTAGGGAACACATTACGAAACTCATAAAAATAGAAATAGAGTCAAGTGGTAGATTCTCAACATAAGTATCACATATTAAGGTGAGGTAAGACTCACAACCCTCGATATAAGTCTCCTAGCACATACATAAGAAATAATCCCCATCGGCTCATGACTAACCTCTCTTGGCGACATGACTGGGGTACGCCAGGCATGGCTAAGGTGATGGTCTAGGCAAAATAACCCATGACCACATGATAGTGGGAGAGCCAGCCCATGCCTAGAATCATATTGAAATAATATCGAGAATAATAAGATCAACATAAGTATCCACATAGCTAACGGGCACATCATATAATCTGAAAACTCTATTCACTACTAAAGAATCACTCACAGGATTAGATTCACGCAATGTCATAGATAATAAGTCACTAGTCAAGTCCAATCGTAGTGCATAATAAGTCGGTATATAAGAATAAGTGGATTTGCGATCAAATAAAGCAAGAGCCAACTCACAGTACACCAAAAATGTATATGTAACTATAGATTTAAAATCTCACCTGGATGGGAACCTGACCGACCTCTTATACTGCCTGCCTGAGTGCCACCTTGAGCACCCTAATAACCACCCCTACAACTATGTTAACCACCTCTACCTGAGAGATAATAGCCCTAATAGGGGTAGCACCCTGGGCTGAAACAACTATTGCCCCACGACTAGGGAAATCTCATAATAAATGACCACGAACCCTATAAGTAAAACAAAATTCACGAGCAGAAATAAAACTCATAGATCTGGATAAATTAAAGTAACCACCATGTCTAGCACAACCTATACACGAACCTCTCAAAGATTGATCACCACCCTTACCAGGGTGACCACTTGTACCAAACTAACCTCCGTTAGTAGTCTGAAGAACTTCCTGAACTAGTCGACTTATCTGACTATGATACTAAAAAAATAGATGAAGAGGATACAAAACATGAGAACTACCACCTATAAATTAGGAACTACTATGTCTCCCAACAATAATGTCCTAGTACTTTGGTGTCTTCTCACTACCCTCATGATGCATGTCCTCTATCACTCTAGCATTATCTAAAACCTCAGTAAAGGTCCTACCTGCAGCAACTACACTCTGAGTAGACATCCAAATTGGGTGTCATAATCCTATCCAAAAGAAGGAAGAAATCTCCCTTATACTTAGTATCCAAAATAGAAGTTGCATGACTGGCCAACTCATAGAAATGGGCCTCATACAAGGCGACTATCATTGAACCTTGGTCAAATCTGGAGAATTGATCTCTCAGTCGATCACTAAGGTATTGTGGTATATATTTCTCCAAGAATATATTGGAGAACTGAGTCCATGACTAGGAGAAGATTCAACTGGCCTAGAACTCATAAAACCTCTACATTAGTGTCGAGCTGACAAATCCAACTAAAATATGGTATAATCCACACCACGGTCTCAACAATTCCTTAACCACAAAACCAATCATCACAGGCATTAAGAAACTCAAATGCATCCTCTCTAGAAACACTAGAAAACCTAGGCGGAGCCAACCTCCAGAATCTATCTAGCTTCTTCTGCTCCTCATTAGACATAGCAATCTAGGTCACAACTGGTTGAGGGGCCATTCGCTGAACAACTATCGGTATTGGAGGAACCTTAACTCTAGGAGCTGCAGCTGTAGGTTGAACTCCTGGCCTAGTGCACCATCAAAAATACCCAACAGCTGAACCAAGGCGTCTCTGACCAAAAAAGAAGGAATATAACCTAGTGGAGCCTAGGTTGATCCCTATCCCACTGCTGGCTATGGTAGAGAAACCTCTAGCTCAGGTGCAGGAATGGGCTTTGGGGGAGGCATCCCATTCTGGTTCCTAGCTAAAGACACAAATAGGAGTGGATCCCTGGGCTTATTCTCGGGACCCTCCTCACACATAGTCGTAGCACCTGTCCTAGGCATTTGCAAAAGAGTAATGTCGAGAAAATATCCTACAAACCAATGCAGACTCTTATCCTGATAAGAGTGAAAAAAAGTAAAAGACTCCTAAGAGTGTCCTATAGCCTCTCGAAGATAGGAAACAGAGGCGAACATTCTGATCTATAAGACTATGTTAGACACTTACTCTTGTATCAACAATATCAATGAAATCTAGGCTCTGATACAAATTTTTCATGATCTGATTAATCAGTCAGCATGTTACCTACTAAAACCCACCAGTAGGTAAGCAAACACAGTAACCCGAAGCTAAGGAAATGGGCCACTTCGATAAAAATGCCTATCGGTCCTATATGCATAAATAAAATTATAATCAACAGTATTTCACTAACAAAAGATAGTAAAAATATGGATACATCCCATGACCTGGTAATATCAGTACAAGAGCATATAAGTCTTATAATAGGAAATAAAACTCATAAATCTACCATACTCAACAATTTTGTCTTAAATACAAAAGACTAATAAAGGACAAAGTAAAACGGGCAACTCAAAACTCCACGAGCTCACCCTATCTCTGGAAGATCAACACTGCATGATCTTGACTCAGTGCTGACAACTAGTGCTCAAGTCTACACCAAAAAGAAACAAAAGTGTTGTATGAGTACCAAAATAATGGGTACTTAGTAGGCATCATCGATTGATTGAGCAGAATATGATATAAAGATGATATAAAGTAAGATAATATCACTAAGTCAAGGTACAAAATCAAACCTGAATCATCTTCATCATCACTATAGAAGATAAATTATACACTAGAATATTAATACGACATCTCTTATCAATGCACAACAATACCATCATTTATAATGAATAATTGATATAAAACTGTAAAGAAACATTAATACAATCATAACTGTATATATATCAAGCTAATTCAGATACATCTATTAGAGCATAAAGTAAAAGAACCTAATACGGCATCCCATACCACCAGGAAGTACACCCAAAAGAAACATAAAGTAAAGAACCTATCATGGCATCCCATACCATCGGAGAGTGCATCAAAGGATTAATTCATTAACGTAAATAGATGTACAACTCAATTAAAAACATCCATAGTTATCCACATTTCACATCAATGACCAATTCCCAATAATTATAAACATCAATCATTACAAATATTAAATAACATATACCAAGGTACTAATAACCATAATCATATAGTCATATAGAGAGCTATCTCATCAATATACATTACTTACTAATTATTAGCTAACTAATGATTATTAATGGATTACTCATTCACTGCATAACAATGTCTACTAATTATTATACTAACCGATACTTTACAAAATCCTTACTTATAAAATAGCAACAAGTCATTGTCTGCTAAATAACCAATATCAAACACCTAGTCAAGGCTCACTAATAGACCATAGATGCCATTTAGCCCAAGCATAGTTCTAGTCATCATAATCGCAGTAGTCATCATCTAACAAAAGGCCACAAATCATCATTAAACACTTATATATTTAATCATTAACATCTCTTGGTATCTAGCATTAGCAGTATGAAAATAATTAATATTAGCTAATCGATAGCATAACTTAGTCATCAATGTCATTAATCATCACCAATGTTAACCTATTATCATCATGAACCGCATAACAACCGCAATTGCTAGTTACTATATTTCAACTAAACAAGGTTCATTTATTAGTACTCTAGACTTCTAGTCATCAATCTAAAATAGTCACTTAGTAGTCAACAAGTTACTACATAACCCATTGTCATAGGCCATATTCCTTAATCATCCCATTTATCTAATGTTATCTAAACTCACTAGGTGGATCCTTAAATACTACCCAATATCCCGATTACCAACTTTTTCTAGTACATTATGTGGCATATACCACTCCTACTAACTATTTAGCACGAGCAAGAACTACACCATTTAACAATTGTTTAGCACTAAAGAATTATAACTGACAATTCCAAGAATAACACCATACCCTCAAGCACATATGGATGTAATCATATAAAAGAATCATCCTACGCACAACATATATTTAAATACTTATCATACATATCATCATTATATCCTCCGAACTTACCGAGCATCATCATATTATCAATCTATCCTCTAGACTTACCGAGTATCATCAAATTATCATTATATCCTCCTGACTTACGAGTCATCATCATATCATCAATATATAATTCAAACTTATCGGGCATCATCATATCATCAATATATCCTCTAGATGTACCTGGCATAATCATATCATCAATATTCACCATAGCATCACTAATTATCATAACATCAATATCCGTCATAAAATCAATATTATATATATGTATATGTGCAATAAAATCCATAATAAATGCAAGCCCTACGAGGGATAGAGTGAAAGAAAAATAAGGGAAAATATTATTAGGAGCTTGAACAAGTATATTTGTATGGCATGAACACTCAAATCTTTTTTGGGATCATCATAATCATTAATATTTTCAAATACAAGCAAAAGCTTATCTTCTAGAGCCTCTCTTTATTAGCATGATTTAGGTTATTAGCGTAAGAAGATCTTTAGCACAAACATTATTTTAGTCACTAGGCTTAAACATAATATGAGTAATATTATAATCCAAGACCCACATGGTAATTTAGTTAATGATTTAAGTGATAGAATATTAATGGGTTCAATCAATCGGACCATTCATTGTTATTAAAGTATTATAAAAAAATATAGCAACAAATTATGTATACCATTTCGAACATCAACATTATAAGTAAACTACTTACCAAGGTTTACCATCATATTACCCATGGAAAATTCTATGCATGTAACAAGTATCTAGGTCACTTATAAAACTACATATTCCAAGTTTAAGGCACATCAAGTTCTACTTCTGATAACTCAAATTCTTCTTCAAGTCTAACTTCTACCTAGAACTAAGCTAAGCCTACTAAATCATGTCTTAAGGGCTTATCATTCCACACTAGTCCTATGGTGAAATTCTTCATCAAGTATTACTCTTAATCTACCCAATCTACTAGTGAAATCTCTACAACTATGCACAACTAAGGTCAACTTACTATTAAAATGAGTGACAAGGTAACTCCTATCTAACAGGAGCAACTAGAGAATTCTCATGCTATTCATGAGATAACAAGTCCAACTAGCAAAGGTTCTAGACTATAAGTTAAGTAGCACACTCTATGAGTACCCTAAATGGTCCAACCATTCCCAACTTTACCATATACCATTTCAACTCCTAAAACGCTGCCCAATCTTATAAAGATATAAAATACATACTACAATAAAGCTTAATCTAACAATAAGTAAGCCTAACCTACCTTGAATCCAAATTAGATCATGAACCAACAATCTTCTCTTTCCCTTTCTTTGAAGCTTATTGAACAAGCCCAGCTATGAAAAGCATAATCTATGAAGTATTATAAGAATATCAATAACCATATAGAACCATTAGGCTTCAGGTCCAAAACGACAACAAACCCCCCAAGTGGGTCCCATACATAGGAAATTAGTTTCTAAGATGAACCCATTTTTCAAATACCATTAGGGTGTTATATCCCTCATGAAATTGGTAAAAATAAATCATATTTGGGATAAAATCAAGCCTCAATACATTTGGGCTTTTAGTACAAATAATCAAGAATTTAACACTAATAATGAAGGATTCAGACCTTAGATTCAATGATAATCATAAATATGCAAGTTATTCAAGCTCCCAATCAACACCCAAGACTCAATTTATGGATTACACACCTTTTTAGGGTTTATAGAATTCAAAACAAGAGAGAAAATGGTCAATTCTCAGAAAAAATATAATTTAAATACCCCTTCCCAGATTGTCAATCCTCGCAATCACAAATGTGTTGGCCGCGATTATGGTTTCACAATCATGATACACACTATGCAATCACGGTACTCTCTACTATACTAGATGATAAATGAAAATTAGAATTTATTTCATGTTTAAATCAAAGCCCCGGGATCCATCCGGAGTCCAAATAAGCAAATCAAATATGCAAACACACTTATTTGAACATTTTAGATGCATTGACAAAGTTGTATTTCCCAATTAATGCTGTTTTGACCAAATGTTGGTCCCACGCCCAAATTTCTAATTTATCAACTTTTCGACCAATAGGTTGAAATGCATTCAGGTGAAGCAGGACCCACACTAAAGATCTACCCAACCTAGAATTGATATTCTAGAGATGCTGGTGCAATCGTAATTTACATCCCATATCGTTTTACTAAATTTCTTGCTCAGTGGTCATTCAGAACCAATAAAGACTTTTAAATAGGGAAATGGTTCTAAAAACCAAATGAACTGCTCGATAACCAAACTATCAATTCTAGTAAGTCATAAAAGACTTAGGACAGCTATGGAAATGATCTAATAGTGAAAATAAATGAAATAATAAGAAATGACCTGAAGGGTCATTACACTACCCCAAGCTTAGAAGGTTCAATCATACAACACACCATAAGACATAATCATTACCCATACCTATGCAATCCACCAACATGTAGATATAGGTGCATACTAGTGATAGGTAATGTGCATGCATGAATGCATGCAAGGTATATATTCAATATCACAAACTTATCGTTATGACCATTACCATTATAACCATCATTGTTGTAATCATCCCCCAAAATCGAATTTAGAATATGAATCATCAAGACTCAAAATTAAACTAGTCATGGATATAATATAGATTTAGAATTGAATTGGTCATAAATATCATCAATACTCAAAATTGAACTGGTCATAAATATCACCAAGACTCAAAATTGAACCGGTTATAAATATCATCAAGACTCCAAATAGAGCTAGTTATAAATCTATAATCAATACCGTCAATATCATTTATCATCATCACAATTATGAATACACATATATATATCATCAATACTATAATATTCCATGGGGTTTTGTCCAAAATTTATATTATTAATACCACACATTCCTCTGTCCCATACTAGAGAGATGTGTATATAGATATAAGAGATGTATAGACTCAAGCCATGGCTAAAAAGAGTATAAATCCATCAATTTATTACTTGGAGTCAACTTCAAGACTAAATCAATATAAAGTAAAGAAAGGGCCAAAATCTCACATGATCGAGTAATAGCAGTCTCAAATCATAGATCGAAATCTATCTCAGTCAAATCTTAAAATCATCATTATTAATGTCTTTTACGCATATAAGTTTTCCATTAAGACGTGCAGTTATTATTATTAAGAAGTTTATTTTTAAGGTAAAAGTAGGATTTAAACCTTGTATAGAAGAATTCCTAATAATATCATGTATTAACTAGAATTTCATTATTCACGTACCAAATCTATGCATGTCATCACTAGTATTCATATTATGGAACAATATGCATTAATATACACATAAACTACAATCGCATCCTTTACAAGGATAAATAGTTCACAGATGTCCAACCATTACTATTATATGGCCTTTAGCCTAATAATGTGTCCAAAATAATTACAATATTATAATCACAGCCTTAGGCCTTCATATATATTCGAAACTCATATTAGTAATCATTATAGTAAGACATCCTGTATATAAGAGGGATAATATCAATAAGCATCTCAAATCTAGGAATCATAATGTATCACTAGGCCATGAATCAAAACTAAGAGGAATATCATATTTATAGGCAAAATATCACATCTATGAGTATATCATAGCCAAGAGCCATTAGTTATTATCCGAGGAAAATGCCTTTACCATTTTCTATGTCGCGAAGTAACCTTACTCTAAAGTTTTACTAGTCTAAAATATACCTTACATCCATAAATAAGCCCATAAGGGCTAACCAAGTCATATCCTTAGGTCGGCTGGAAGAACCTATTTCTAATCCTCGACTTTCATATGTAGGTAATTTCTACCCCAATCATATGCTAAGGAAATTAAATTTACTTCTTGAAGGTACATACGCCATAATGAACTCTAAGAAAGGAATATTCCACTAGAAACATGAGCAATGAAGCTAACACATGAATTCGTTGAATCTAGGAAAAAGGCAATAGGATTCTACAAGTGTAATAAGCATTTCACCTTACGGGTTAAAAACACTCATCTAGTCTCCAAACTTTAATAATCAATACTAAGTTATTTTACCCTAATATCAATATTAACATTCACATCCATATGGAATATATAACACGTATCATCTTACGAAGAAGTGAAAACAGAACCCCACAATTCCTTAAATCATTCACAAAATATCCATGTCCATCACACTATCAAATTCTAATCTATTAATAAATATAAGCACAATGATACCCATATTGCATTGTGTTTTAGGTCCAAAAATCACACCAAAAAGCCCAATGGATCCCACTTATGGAAATCATTTTTTTAAGTTCAACCCAATGTTTATACATGATCAAGGAATTATATCCCCCAAGAATAGGTGAAAACCAAAAATTTGGGGCCAAAATCGAGTCCTCAAGCTATTTGTGGTTTTGGTCATGAACCATGAAAATTCACCAATTAAAGGGTGGAATATTCAAGATCCCAAAAAATTTATAAGTTAAAGGGTGAAATCTTACCTTAGTTCGAATGATAATAATAAAAATAGGTGTTAAACAAGCTCCCAAGTCACCCACAATACTCAATTTTGAGTTATCTAATTAGGGATTTTTCTCTCAAGGTATGATTGGAAAATGGCCTAATTCGCTACCTAAGGGGTCTTTTTATACCCTTCCAGGTCATTAGGTATGGCAATTGCACAACTAGGTGTGCTATTTGACAACTAGCTATAGAAGTAGGTATGGTGATTGTGATAATCCTTTCTGCGGTCACACTATCCTCTGCACGTCATGTCCGATTGCAAGCATACTAGATAACAGCTGAAACATGGAATTTATTCATGTTTCTGCAAAGGCCTCAAGATTCATTCGTAATGTGATATACACAAATAACCTATGTAAACACACCAAATTTAGCATTCAATAAAAGATGGCAGATTTTTCATTCGAGGTTATTTTGACCAAATATAGGTCCCACACCTATGTTTTAATTTTCTAACTTTTTGACCAATAGGTCAAAATGAGCTTAGGTGCATCGGGACTTAACCAAAGGTCTACCTAGCATAACATTATTATTTTAGAGATATTGGCATAGTCAAAATTTGCATTTGAGATTTTTTACTAATTTTTTTCTCGGTGGCCATGTCAAACAAAAGAAGACTTCTAAATAAGAAAATGGATCCAAAAACCAAACAAACCACCCAATAATCAAACTGTCAGTCCTAACAAGTCATAAATGACTTGGGGAATCTATGGATAAGCTCTAACAGGAAAAATATGAGGAATATGAAAAATGACTTGGAAGTTCATTACATAGAGGTTGGGGAAACACAAAAGAACCCCAGCTAGAGATCAAGATAGGGAACTTTTACCAAACCCTCTCCTTACTTTTACACTAAAGATTCCTCCACCTCATCCATTATGGGCCAAGGGGTAGCCCAGGCTCCACTAAGGCTCATTTCTTCATCACTACTCTGGGATGCCTTGGTTAAACTCTTGGATTTAATTGGCAGTGCACCATCTAATAGTACTTAGTATTCAAATTAGAGTGGTACTAAGGTAGGAGCGCAATCTATAACTGTAACTCCTTGAGTTAAGATTCGTCCAGCACCGGTAGTTGCTCAACCAATAATTGATTAGAAGATGTTGGGTAGGTTATTGAGATTGACTGTGTACTATGCCATGCTTTCATGGCATTTTTTATGCTTAAAACAATAAAATATGCAAATACTCTGATTCGTTGTCATAGATATGATGTGTTTTTGCATCTATTTTTTGGTAAAGAAGGTTTTGTGAGCTAAATGGAAAAAAGTAGTTGAAGGCTACAAAACACCTCACTTATGAGGTCTTCAACGTGGCATCAGTACTACTTATGCAATCGTATTTGTCTTCATAAGTTACAAAAATTCAATGTTTAGAGATCCTACAAGATAAAGTTCTTGACTAACACTAACAAAGGGTCACATAGGGCTCGTAAGTACCACTTTCGACATCGTAAATTTCATCATAAGTAGAAGAAAATGAAGGTCAGAGGCTCTGAAGTTTTAAAGATTTCATTGGTACTTATGAGGAGGCTAACTATGATATGTAAGTACCTGCTATGCCCCGTAAGTGGCACTATAGGAATAAGTACTGAGGCATGCTAAAGATCAGGCAAAGCATGTTACCTACGTTGGCCACCTATGTGGTGTAGGCACCACTTATGGCTCGTAAATGTTCTGCAAGTGTCCACCTACTTAGTTTTCCCTATATGTATTTGATTTAGATTTCTAGGGTTTTTATGTATTCTATAAATACTCCTTTGATGTTTTTAGCCAGTTTACGCACCCATATTCTTTACAAATATATATTTGATTCTAAGATTGAATTTTTATCTTAGAATCTCTTTTTTCTTGTATTTTAATTGATTAATTAATTAGAGACTTTATGTCATATTCTTTCATTGTTATGAAATTACTTCTATGCTTTTGTTATTTAATTCCACGAAAATTTTTTGAAACTATGAGCGGTTGTATCCATTAGATAGGGTTGTGAGAATCCTAGTGGAATAATAAAGTTGAGGAAGTGTAATATTGTTCTTGATCTATACTCTTGCATGTATTGTGATCATCTTTGATTTAATAGTTTTCTTAAAAGTGTGCAATGTTTAGAACCTGCATGTATTCACTACTTACTTCACAAAAGGAGTAGAGATTAGGAAAAAAAGATCAGAATAGTAATTTAAGGCTATCAACACTAGTCTTATTAACTTGATACTCAAAATATTATGTTTAATATATAATTTAGGATAATGGTTAGTAAGGAGACACTATACGACTCAAAAGGTAAAGTGAAAAATTTACTAAAGGCATTCACTAGATGGTTAGTAATACATGACTTATTAGATTCTATAGGCAAGATATTAAGATAGTTAAATAGAGCCCGACAAATCTACAGAGTTAATATGCCAAGGAGAATAAAGTCCTAGTCTTTAACTCAGATTGATTACAACAAAAAGTAATCAAGACTTGTTACTTTTTACTATTTACTACAAATTCCCTTATTTACTTTCTAGCATCACCCAACTATTTCACAAGTTTGAGAGAGATTTTTGACCAATTACCGATGGGATAAACCCTAACCTAATTGGGTTACTATAATTTGACAGCCATCACATTGTATCTTCTTAGAGGGTATAGTTTGGGTGACATCAAATTTTGGCATCGTTATCAGGTAATACTATTGGGAATTTATTGAATGAAGTTGATGAGGTTGTTGGGTTTTATAGGTCAATTCTTTTTAGGGCTTACGCAGGTTTATGCCCATTACTAGGACTTAAGTCAATTCCTTGATCCCATTTGATCCAAACTCAAAAACAATCCTATAATAGAATCGTAGAATGTCAGACCACAACTGTGAAGCTCATCATGATGGACTTCGAGATGATCCACATGACTTGCCTCCCCCACCTCCATATGTTGTTTAGGAGATAGTTGAGAAAATTACTATACGAATGTTAGTAGAACAAATTGTGAGTAGGGATAATAAGGCTGTACAGTATACAGATCTAGAGGAAAAAAATAGATAGAATGATGATCATCGATCAGAACTCGATAGAGGTAGAAGCGATAGTGCTCCATTACCCCCCAATTTCTTAGTATTTTTCTGCATATGAATATCTAAATTAATATATTGGGTATATAGAGCCTATCAAGATAGGATACCTTATTCCTCTTAAGCTACCCCAAGAGGTAAAGTTTGACATTACTAGTGCGATGATCCAGTAGCTGAATCTAAAAGGTGTGTTTTCTAGCCTACCAAATAATGACGCAAATATGTACCTCATAAATTTTGTGAGGATTTGCTCTTAATATAATATACCAGGGGTGGATCGAGAAGAACTAAGAATAAGGTTATTCCCATTTTCTCTACCTTGTGAAGCAATATTAAGGTTAAAGGAACTACCTCGTAGGTCCATTAATACTTGGAACGAGTTGTGAAAGTAGTTTTTAACCTTTTATTCCATCCTTTTAGAATGCTACAACTGAAGGATGAGATCTATAACTTTAGGAAAATGCATCATGGACCAATGTATAAGTCATGATTTTAATTTAAGTAAAAATTGATGGTACACAATCATAGAATTTTAGGGAGAAATATACAACAAATTTTCTATCATGCCTAGAATACTAGTTCTAAAGCTATGGTAGATAGTGTTGCTGGCAAAATGTTCATTAACCTGTAGTGGGATGTAATATCAGAGATCTTAGATCAGATCTTTCTTATCAACTGAGGGTGGCATACTCGAGGTGCAGAGAAAGGGGCCAACACTTACGCTATAGGTGCTTCCAGTGAAAACTGAATTGTAGATTATTTAGGGACGTAGGATTTGAGCAATTGAGGATGGAGATTGGGTTACTGATGAAACAACTTAAAACTATTAATTCTGAGAAGGTGAATGCTATGTGCACACAAGGTAAAGCTTTTAGTTCATATAATTCTTATATGGAAGAAAAAACAAAGTACCTAAATAGAGAGTAAGTAGGTTTCTGAGCCAAGGGCCAATTTTCAGCTTAAGACTATTAGAAATCGAGGCAAAGAAACCAAATTTGGAATTTCTATGGGGATATATATAGGGACAAAAACAAACAAAGAGATCATTACTAGATGCATAAGAATGATTATAAGGAGAAGAGTGTTGTACATGTTCCACTCGGAAACTGTAACACTAAGTCAAGGATGGAGGCATTAATCACTAAGATGGTTAAGGATTCAAAAAGTATAAAAAGTTTCCTTTAGGAGATTGAGGCAGACATATCAGGTTTAAACTAGAAAGGTGGATTACATGCTACTATGATCAAGCCACTTAAGCAACAATTTGGTTAGATATAAACAACCATGAATTAATGTCGATTGGGTACTCTTTAATACTAAGAAAAATTTGAATAATGACAATCATTGTTTGGCTATCACCACTAAGAGTGGTAAGTCCACACTTAAAACCCCATCATGCTTGTAGTTGATAAAGGTAAGGATGATGTCATTCGTGTAGATTTGCACCATGAATAGAATCTAAAAAGTTTTTGACTAGGGCTTAGTCATCACAAAAATCAATGGATATTGATAAAAGTATTGAGAAAGACAAAGGTAATGAGAAGTAAGTTGATCCCATACTAAAGACCATTCCACAGGCTCCTCTGCCTTTTATTTAGAGATTGAATAAGAAATAAATGAAATAGAAGTATCAAAAGTTCTTCTCGATGTAAAAGAAAATGTATGTTAATATTCCTCGTATAGAAGAATTAAAGCACATTCCTAGATATACTAATTTCATAAAGGATTTGGTTACTCGAAAGTGGATGATGATTCTTGAGCCCATGATAATTTGCATCATTGTAGTGATGTAGCTTCCCAATTATTGGTTGAGAAGAAGGAGGACCCCTGAGCATTTACTATTCCATGTCCCATTGAGTCCTTCAACTTATGTCAAGCTTTATGTAATTTAGGAGCTAGTATCAATCTAATGTCGTTGGTAGTGTACAAGCAGTTGTTATTAGGGGTACCTAAAACAACCTCTATGAGGTTATTTATTATTGACTGGAATGTGTGGAGACTAGTTGGTATATTATGTGATGTTTTGGTAAAGCTTGCATCCTTTATTTTTCTAGCTAACTTTTTGATCCTTTACTATGAGGTGGACTTTGAAGTCCTTATTATCTTTGGACAACCTTTCCTAGCTATGGGTCGGGCCTCAGTTTACATTGAGATAAGGCAGATGAAGTTCAAATTAAATAATGAGCAAGTTACTTTGAATATGAATTAATCTATATGGAATCCAAAGGAAACTAGTGTGGTGTTCATGATTGATACTATTGAGTTTGTATAGTAACTATGCCCATTGAAGAGAGACTAGGGGTTAATGTGCTAGCAGTGGTTATCATAAACTTTGACAAAATAATGGTATTGATAACTATGATGAGATGGTGAGAATATTATATGGTAGGGGTTCTTATAATTATTCTTTGAAGAAGCTAGATCTTGATCTAAAAATTAGACCTCTCTTCTAGCTCGACTATCTATTAAGGAGCCACCAGTAATGAATTGAAAGCCCTCTAATCTCACTTGCATTATGCAGTTTTAGATGTCAGAAATACCTTATTGGTTATTATTCCTACTTATTTATTAGATACATAGGTTGAATTATTGATCTTAGTGTTGCAGAGGTTTAAGAGGGCTATTGAATGTACTATTACAGACATTATGAGAATTCTCCTCGATATTTATACTCATAAAATAAAGATAAAACCAGTGTATACCTAGTGTCGAGCACCAAAATTAATTGAATCCTTTTATGCAGGAGGTAGTAAATAAAGAGATCATCAACTGGTTAGATACTGGAGAAAGTTACCCGTTCTTGAAAGAAAGTGGGTAAACCTGGTCTAATGTGTACCTATAAAGGGTAGGATCAGTCCTGTCCCAAATGACAAGAATAAATTGGTTCCCATGAAACCTGTTATTGGATGAAGAGTATGCATGGATTATAGGAATTTGAATACTTGGACTCAAAAAGACCATTTTCCTATGTCGTTTATGGATCAGATACTAGACAAACTTGGAGGCAAAGTTTTGTGTTGTTTTATTTCCTGGTACTTAGGATACAATCAAATTTTTATTGCTCCTAATGACCAAGTAAAGGCTAGTTTTAATTTCTCTTTGGAACTTTTTCATTCAAGAGGATGACATTTGGACTATGCAATGCTCCTGCCACCTTTAAAGGGTGTATGTTGTTAATATTTTTTGATATGGTGGAGAAGACTATAGTCCTTTTCATAGATGACTTTTCAGTTATTAGGAACTCATTTAATGATTGTTAGGCCCATTTGGCCAACAAAATCCAGAGATATGAGGAGTGCAATTTGTAGTTGAATTGAGAGAAGTGCCATTTTACGGTGAATGAAGGTATTGTTCTCTATCATAAAATCTCAAAGTTGGGTATTAAAGTAGTCACAAATTGCCTCCTCCAGCTCAGTTAGAGGTATTCAAAGCTTTTTATGTTATTATAGCTTTTATAGGAGGTTCATCAAGGACTTCTCTAAAATTGATAATCCTCTAATCAAGCTTTTAGAGAAGGAGGTAAAATTTGTATTCTATGATTCATGCATGAAGGCCTTTAAGTTCCTTAAGGAGCAGTTGATTTCCACTCCCATTATTGTGTCCCCTGATTGGTCTTTACAGCTAGAGGTTATGTGCAATGCTAGCAGAGTGGCCTTAGGAGTTTTCCTAGGCCAAAAATGATAGAAAAATCTTCACCTGATCTATTATGCCAGCAAGGCATTAAACCCTACACATAAGAACTACACAGTCACTGAGGAGGATTTACTAGTGGTGGTATTTTCCTTTGCTTAATTTTGGTCCTATCTTATAGGGAGTAAAGTCATAGATTATATAGATCATGCAATGTTGAGTATATTATAAAAAAGGGATGCTAAACCAAGATTTATGTGTTGGGTCTTTTTTTTTTTGCAAGAATTTGACTATGAGGTGAAGAAATCAAAAGGGAATGAGAACACGGTTGATGATCAATTGTCTCACCTTGAGAAAGAGGCAATGCAAAATTTAGGGGATGATCTTAATATAAATGATAGTTTTCTAGATGAGCGGGTCTTGGATAGTTTTCTAGATGAGCGGGTCTTGGAAGCATCTCGATACTTAATCCCCTGGCTCACTGCTTTAGCCAACCTCTTGGCAAGTGATCTTGTTCCAAAAGATTTCTCATTCCAATAGCATCAGCAGTTCATGCATAAGGTGAGAAAAATTTTGAAGGATGAGCCTAATATCATTTGGATTTGTATAGATAGATTTATTCAGAGATGCATGCCTGAGTTAGAGATGATGAGAATTCGTAAGGCTTGTCATTCATCACCAATTGGGGGTCATTATGGTGGTACCTACACCCCCATAAAATTCTGCACTGTAGGTATTATTGGATAACTATCTACAAGGATGCTTATGATTTTGCTCAAGCCTATGATCAGTATCAGTGGAAAGGGGATATTTCATGAAAAAATGCACTCCCAATGACATTTATCTTTGAGTAGGAGTTCTTTGATGTATGTGAAATTGATTTCATGGGTCCATTTGTAAGCTCCTATGGGATAAAGTATATTCTACTGGTAGTTGACTCTGTTTTAAAGTCAATGGAGGCAGTTGTGTTTCCAAACAATGAGGGTTGAAGTGTCACTAAGTTCTTGAAAAGGAACATCTTTTCTTGATTTGGCACTCCACATGCCATTACTAGTGAAGGTGGGTCTCACTTTTGTAATCATCTTTTTAAGGCCCTAGACAAAAAATATGGTGTGAAGTATATGGTTAAAGCACCTTACTATCTATAAACAAGTGGGAAGGTTGAGGTCTCTAATAGAAAGATCAACTCTATCTTGGTGAAAATTGTGAATTCCAACAGATATGATTGGTCCAGGAAGTTAGATGATTCTTTGTGGGACTTTCAAACAACTTTTACTACCCCTATGGGTGCCTTTCTATATCGGCTTGTCTACAGAAATCTATGCCACTTTCTTCCTGAACTTGAGCACAAAGCACTATGGGTAGTTGAAAAAGCTCAACTTTGAGTGGCATGATACAACCAAGATGAAAATGAGCAAGGTGAATGAGTTAGATGAATTTTGGCTTTGGGCATATGAAATTTCAGCTCTGTAGAGGCAAAACTCCCTCCTTAGTCCATTACTTGTATGCACAAGAGCATTCAAAGGATAGGGTTACATCAAAAATTTTTAATATTCTATTTCCAATCACTTGCAAGCAAGGTAAAATGCTTTGATCCTTCTATGGAAATTGTTTTATTAAGTATATACAGTGAGTTGGTACTTGAATAATTTTAATACTCACACTGAACTCATGAATCATGTTTGTAGTGGTCTAGAATAAAATAAAAATTGAAATTAATGCAGTGTTCTTGAATAAAAAACATGTGATCATGCCCTAGATAGAAGTGTAAGTTTAAAAGGTTGATGCAAATCAAATAATTTATGTGAAAAACCTATGCTTGCAAACTTAATAAATGTTTTTCTCTGCAAAATTGGACTTCAATAGGTTAAATGTGTTGTTAGGGGATGCAAAATTTGGAACAAATTCAAAGTACCCACATAAAGGTAACTATGATTCCACCTACGAGGTACAAAAGTAGAACTTATGGGTCGTAGGTTCCTTTGAAGGTGTCAAACTTGAAGCCCTGGAGTTTTAGGGCTTTGTCAGGAACTTACAAATGGTACTTAAGGGCCATAAGTGGAACTTATGGCCCGTAAGTGGTGTCATAAGTGCCCCCAACCTGAGATATTTGATTTCTTTTCAAATTTTTATTCCCCTCTTCTGTTTCAATCACTAATATATAATTTTTCAGGTTCTATGGAATCCAACAAAACCCCAAAGAAACAAGTGCAGTCTATGCTTCAAGATGAGTCCCTTGAGCACAATGCCTTAGTGAAGGAGTACCTGATAGCCTCGTACATACCAGAGGCCCTAAGGATAATTTTTAAAGAGGTAAACAGTTGTTGCAGCCACTTTGGGCATCCAAGGCACCCAGCCTGCCCCACACAGACACAGTCAGGCTCTTAACCCATACAAATATATCTAGACCAGTTCCTAGGCAGAGTATGAAGGTAGTTAGGAATTAACCACTTCTTCCTCCCTAGTCTTATGAGGGAGAACCTATGTTTGAGGATGAGGTAGATAGGAACAAAGAATTAATATTTAGAAATGAGGTTGTATCCAAATCTATTTTTTGTTTTAGGGAAGTTGAAGGACATATAGTGCTCCCAGACTGAGGATGGCTTAGAGGATAATTTAGGTTTCACTAATGAGTCAGCTTCAGTAGTACCTCAGTTTGATAAAGGTACAGTTACGATGCTGCGCAGGATTTATCATCTTTACCACCAAACACACAGCCACCTAAACTAGATATTAACCTATTTCAAACTCTATACGCATCTTGATTGTGCCTATAGTTGAGATAAACCTGAGGTTATATGCAGAAGGGATGTAGTATATTTAAGAGCAGGATAACATTATTACTGAGGTGGGTGAACTTAAGAGAACAATTATGGCTGAGAGAAGGCTTAAGTTGTCAGGCATAGCTGGGAAACCAGATCTACTGGACTCTTTTAAGAAATTCCAATTATGGTGGATTACTCGGTCCTAGGGATCTTACAATCAGGGCTTGGTCAGGGAGTTCTATCCTTCCTACATAGCCACAATCTCTTTGGTGATACCTTAGGAGAGTAGAGGCATAATACAGTCCCAGTTAGATCATATATTGGTGGGAGAAGTTGGGGTTGACATTTCAATGGCAGCCATCCACCAAGTTATATTTGGGTCAAAGTACATGGCTTCAGCATCTACTATAGAGTGTGACTTTAGGATAATATTTACATAAGATATATGTGGTATGAGAGATTTTTAGTATAGATGATAGGGGTTTGATTTAGCAATGTGGATCGCCTATTAGATTTAAGATTTGGGTGACGATGCCCCCTGGATTGAGGGAAGGGAGAGATTAAGAAGGTGACACTTTATGTTGCAGCAAGGATTTGGTGGATAGTCATGCACTTCAAATTATGTCTAACTTTGTTGAGCAACCTTTTGAAAAAGGATAGAGTTGCACTGGTTTCTAGTTTGTTTGTAGGGTATGAGATCAACTTTGCAGTGCTGATCAAATATGAGATACATGAGAGGGCATTTAGGGATACGACTACTCTTTCATTCTCTTGCCTCATGCAAAAGCTATGCAATGGGGTAGGTGCACCTGAGATTCCAAATATTAATAAGAGGGTAAAGGCGATGAGAATTGGACATACTAGCATGATTAAGGATCCAACAAACTTTATTCTTGCTCAAAGAGCTCAGCCACCTCCTATAGTAATTTGAGGGGCCTTTAGTTTTGATCGAGCAAGTTGATATATATTACTTGGATGTTGATTTGGGAAAGCATGGAAATGCACCTGAGGATGCTATGTAGGGGGAGGGTCCACCATCTACTTTTACTTCAGCCCTGTCCTTTACTTCTAAGTCAGTTGGAGCATCTACTATGCCCCCTTACCCTACTTCAATAGCTACAACTATAGGGTTTATTGCAGTATGCTATGAGTTTTTACATTACCTTATTGAGCAGTAGGATGAGACTACCACTCGCCTTACTAATATAGAGTCTGAGCTTGCTTTCTTGTATTGACATATATGGTCTTAGGTCTAGTGATGTTAGATAGTTGTGAGACTCAGATACGAGCTGTGATTTGTGCTGAGGTGTTAGAGTTGATGAGTGAATTGCATGCTTGGATTGATGATTTTGAGAGGCAAGTGTCAACTTGATTCAGGGATATATAGGCTCCTAATTGAGGTGGCGTTCAGGAAAATTTAGCCACACTATATCTAGAGGAATACTCTCTTACTAAGAGTCAAATTCTAACCATACCTTTAGAAATCCCTATATTTACTTAGTCAATGACCCTATGTCATCCTAGGAACTTTAACCTATTTGTTGAGGAGAAGACAGTTCTAGTGGTTATGACCAAGAAAGGTAGAATAGAGGATTTATAAGACCCTACCATTCCATATGATTAGGCCTTGAAAAAGGCGGCTCTTGGTTTTAGTTAGTTCATTGTAGTGGATACCATGAGACGTCAAGAGAAAGCCACGGGTGCATCTTCTAGTCATGCCCTACCACCACCATCTCCTCCACTAGTTGATATACTAGAGGACCCATATAGGGGTTGAGCATGATTTAGGTACCTAGAGTTTCCTAGTTATGTTCCCTTTCCCTTCTTTTGTATTAGAAATATATGTTGGGATAGTGCATAGTTTTATAGTAGGGGCAGGGGTGTACCACTGTCTTAAGGGATTCTGTTATCATGCTTCTTTTCCCATTATATATGCTATCATAGTAGAACTAACATGTCTGAGTCGTATTTTTTTTTCTTTGTGTTGTTTTTGGTTAGTTATGAGAAAAATAAATACCTAAGGGGTAGTTGATGTTTTTTATTATGATTTTGTGATTTTGCTGAAATATGTTTGAAAAATGATACCCCTCCAACATATTTGTTTTGAATTGTGTGATGTGCTTATATATGTGACCACTATGGATCTTGTTATGGAATTTGCATTAGGGATATAATAATCAGAGCTATCTTTTGCATGAACTGGATGTATAGTAGTTTGTAATGTAACCCCGTGCGACATGTGTGTGAGATTCTTACTTAGCTTTTATTGTGTATTGAATATAGAACTTGCCTAGTTAGTCTTGCCTAGGTTGTAGGATAGTCGATTAGGAATGGTTCATAGGTCATTCTAGAATTAGTTCACTTTTAGCCTAAATGACCTTTCAAATACAAATAAGTATCCCTTGATCCCTATTTTGAGTCTGTATAGACTATTTTTCTTATTCACACCTTTCGCTTTCCTAGTTTAGTTATAATGAACCTATTTTGGCCTTGTTCTTGTTAGGTATTGTGCACCTCAGCTCAGGCAAATTGCCTACATTAAGGGTGGATATCATAGAGGTATGTAATTAGAAGTGGGTATGAAGAAGGGAATAAATAAAAGAATAGATAGTATGGTTGGGTATGGTATAATAAAATAGAAAAAGAAAAGCAAAAAAAAATATATAGATTTGAAAAAGAAAAAGAAAGAAGAGAAGAAACCACACCCAGCTTAAATTAGCAACTAAAGGTAAAAGAGAGAAATAAGGGTGGAATAAAAGAATAGTTGGTTGAAAAGTGGACCCCAAAGGGAATTATTATGCCTAGAAGGCATAGTCACTAAATTATCAAATATACCATACCATCCTCCAAGCCTACGTTACTAGTCGAGTAAAGTCCTATAGTGATCCTAGACCGACTATCCAAAAAACTAAGGTAAAGAAAATACAGACAAGCCTATGGTATTCCATGAACTTTTTTGGAGCTTCTTTTGAAAGTGTGAGTGTCTTGTCATAGTCCTAATATTAAATGCATTATTCTATGTAGTAAGTGAGACTTTTAAATTGTAAGGGTTCATGGGTTGCGCTGCTAGCTACTTATTTTTTTTGGTGGTGTAATTTGTGCATGTTGTTGATTATGGGTTGCTAATGTACTACCATAGCTTGATTCCCTTATTTCATATTGTAGAGCTATATTGATCCATATAGTTGGTTTTAAAAATATTAAAATTAGAAGGGGGTGATGTTTTTGAATTGAAATTGGGATTTGTTGTCGTAGGTATCTTAGGTTTCTCTAGGTTAAGCATCGTGCTGTATTTTTTTTCCAAAGGACATGAAAATATTCAAAGTTAAAGGTGTTTATATGACATGGTTTTATGACATTGTCCATGCTTAAAACTAGAAAATATGCAAGTACTTAGGTTTGTTTTGGTAGATATGATGTGTTTTTGTGTCTATTTTGCTTAAAACTAGATTTTTGGAGCTAAAAGTAATAAAAGTAGTTGAAGGCTAAAGAACACCTCACTTATGAGGTCACCTATGTGGCGTCAGTACTACTTATGCCACTGTAAGTGCTTCATAAGTTACAGAAATACAAATTTTAGAGACCCTGCAAGATAATGTTTTTAATTGAAACTGATGAAGAGTAACTTTCAACCTGTAAGTACTACTTACTATGCCATAAGTTCCATCACAAGTAGCAGAGATTAAATATCAAAGGCTTTGAAGTTGGAAGATATCATTGGTTCTGAGGAGGAGGCTACCTATGGAACATACGTACTATTTATGCCTCGTATATTCCATTGTATGCATAAGTACTAAAGCATATTAAAGATCAAAAAAATCCTGTCACTTACAACAGCAACCTGTGTGGCGTAGGTTCCACTTATGGGCCGTAAGTGGCCACCGACTTTCTTTTTCCTATACATTTTAGTCTAGATTTCTAGGATTTTATGTAAACTATAAATTCTTTTTTGATGTTTCTAGTTAGTTTACGCACTCATATTATTCACAAACATGTGTTTGATTCTAATATTAACTTTTGATCTTGGAATCTCTTTGTTCTTCGTTGGTTGATTAATTAATTTGAGACTTTGGGTTTTATTCTTTCATTGTTTTGAGATTACTGTAATGCTTTTTTTATTGAATTCAATGGCATTTCTTGCAACAATGAGCGGTTAAATCCCTTTTCTAAGGTTGTGGGAACCCTAGCGGAATAATGAAGTAGAGGATGTACAATATTATTTTTTGTCAATATTCTTGCCTGTATTATGATTATCTTTGATTTAATAGTTTTCTTAGCAGTAGCCAATATTGAGATATTTCATGCATTTACTACTTACTTCACAAGGGGATAGTGATTAAGACAAGAAGATCATGACAGTAATTTAAGGCTATCAACCCTCATCTAATTAACTTGACAGTCAAAAGGTAATAGTTAATTTTGGATATACAATAAGGGTTAGTAAGGCGACACTCTAAGACTCAAAAGTTAATGAGTAAAATTCACCAAAGGTGTTCACAAGATGGTTAGTGATACATAACTTATCAGATTCTGCATGCAAGATATTGTGATAGTTCAACAACACATGACAAATCTATGGAGTTAAGAAGCAAGGGGGAACACAGTCCTAGTATTCAGCTCAGATTAATTACAATTAAAAGGAATCACGACTTGTTGCTTTTTACTATTTACTATTAAATCCCCCATTTACTTTCCTACATTGCTCAGCTATTTCAACAAGTTTGAGAGAGATTTTTGACATATTCCTTGGGGGATCGACCCTAACCTAGTTGGGTTACTATAATTTGACAGAGATCGCATTGTATCTTCTTAGAGGGTATAGTTTGCATAAGATCACTCTGCCAAGTTCTTTTGAGGCACTGGAGAGGATATATATATATGAGTTTATAATTGCTTGTAGGGATAAGCTACATAATTTAGTCTTGTAGAGACTCGTGGTGTCGACTATACTAATTTTAAGTTAGATCTAGCAGCTCATAATCAGTTGTGCAGTTACCTTTAATCTAGGCCAGTTAGATCTTACCCATTGATTGGACTCAATTCTTTGTGGTCTTCTTTGAGAAGTATATGTCTCGTAGACTTAGAAGTCATCTAAAAGACCAGTTCTAGAGATTAGAGTAGGGTTTTATGGATTTTCTAGAGTATGAGTCTCGATTCATGAGTTGTCCGGGCTTACTACATCTATCTTGCTGATTGAGTATGAGTCAATTTTTTGTTCGGGGATTTAAAATTCCTCTTTCCATAGCTACATAAAGTTTGGTTGTTGTTGGTTAGGATTTTATTGAGGCTATTTATCAACCTCAGATTAAATAAGAGATTCATTGCTAAGACGAAATAGGCAATAATAAGAGGTCGTGTTGTTAGAGTAGTTTCAGTTAAAGTCGGAGTGTCTAATGGTTCAAAGAAAGCAAATCTCAAGGTAGGTACCCTCAATGCAAGTCTTATTAGCATCAAGGTTAGTCTAGTAGGCTCTTTTGTCTCATTTCAAATTATTAATGGGGTTTATCCAGTTATAGTGACCCTCCTAGACAAGGTAGTGGTCTGTCTTTAAGAGATGCACATTTTGGGTTTTCTAGCCAAGGTGCTTATTTTGAGGAATTCCTTAGAGTACTCGTAGAAGTCCTTAGGAATATAGGATAGGTGATCTATCAAGCACCCAAATAGGTGCGGGCGAGGTCATCTATATGTTATACTTAGTAGATCAGTGGAAGAGTTTTCAAATACTATTATTTAGGATGATCTCGGTGTGCCATCAACTAGATTTTACTTTATTTGATCTAGGATCCACTTATTCTTATGTATCTGCTTATTATGCAGCACGATTTGAGTTATGTTAAGATTCTTTATCTGTGTCATTCTATGTATCAACTACCATTGGTGATTTATTAGTATTAGTTTAGGTTTATAGATCATGTGTTTTGCTTGTTTAAGAGTTTAATACTCAGATGATCTTATTATATTCGATATGGTGGATTTCGATGTGATTATAGGTATGGAATACTTATCCCCCTATCATACGATCTTGGATTATTTGCCAAGACCGTTACCTTTGTCATGCTTGACATACCCCTAACTGTATGGCAAGGATCTTTTAGATGAAAACTGATGAGGGTTTTTGCTTATGTTTGGGATAGGAGACATATATTATGGAGTTTTGAGTCTTACCTTACTTGAGTTCATGATGTTAGTGTGGAGAGTCCATTGCTTGACTCTGTTCTTATAGTTTATGTTTTTCCTAATGTTTTCCTACTAATCTACTTGTTCTTCCTCCTGGGCATAATATTGAGTTTAATATTGATCTTGATTCAAGAACCCAACTATTTTTGTATAACCTTGTTGTATGGCTCCTTCTGATCTTAAGGATCTAAATTATCAGCTTCAGGATCTTCTGGGTAAGGGTTTTATTATATTGAGTATGTTACCTTGAGGTGTTTTTGTCTTTTTTATAACGAAGAATAATTGTTCCTTACATATGTGTATTGACTCCAGACAACTTAATAAGGTGATGATGAAGAATAAGTATCTTATGCCTCGTATTGATGATTTATTTGACAAACTTAAGGGAGTAGTGGTGCTCTAGAACATTGACTTAAGGTCCAATTACCATCAGTTTATGATTTAGGCTGGGGACATCCCAAAAGCAGCCTTTAGGACTTGTGAGCCATTATAAATTCATAGTGATATCTTTTGGGTTGACAAATGGCCCAATTGCATTTATGGATTTGACAAACTGTGTGATCAATCCTTATTTAGACACTTTTATGATTGTGTTCATCGTCGACATTCTTATGTATTCAAGGAGTAGGGAGGAACATATGCATCATTTCAAAATTGCACTCTAGACTTTGTTAGACCATAGGAGTTCTGCTAAATTCTCAAATTGCAAGTTCTATCTTGAGTCAATGACATTCTTGGGACATGAAGTATCATAGGATAGGATTATTGTGGACCTTGAAAAAATTGAGACTATTCGTGATTGGGCTAGGCCTACATCTCTGTCAGAGGTTCGGTTTAGCTTGTTACTATAGGTAGTTTGCTGAGGGTTTTGCTACTATTGGAGTGTCAATGACCATATTGACCCAGAGAAGGTCCTTTTACAGTGGTCGGAGGAGTGCGAGTTGAGATTTTGGGGGTTCAATGGTTTTCTTACTTCAACTCCTATATTGTCTCTTCTATTAAAGGCGAGGAATTTATTTTGTATTGTGGTGATTCCAATGTTGGTTTGGGTTGTGCATTGATGAAGCATTGTCGAATTATTACTTATACATTGAGGAAACTAATGGTGTACGAGCGCAACTACTCCACTCATGATTTGGAGTTGGTAGTAGTAATTTTTCATTTAAGATTTTGAGGCATTATTTACATGGAGTGCATCATGTGATCTAAACCGATCATCATAGTTTTCAGCATCTTATGACTCAGAGAGAGCTTAATTCTAGACAATAAAGATGGATGGAGTTGCTGAAGGATAATGATATCTCGATACTATACAATCTGGGCAAGGAGAATATGGTAGTAGACGTCTTAAGATAGAAGGAAATGAGTATGTGTAGCTCTTCTTGGATTTCTATTTTGATAGTTTGTTGGTGTAGTACATCAAATATTTAGCCAACTTAATAGTACGGGTTAGAATTCCATACTCCAGGAGGATCCTTATTTTTGAAGAGATGAGGTCTACCTTATTTGAGCAAATTTAAAGTCACCAATTAGAAGATAGGGGACTTTTTATCAACCGTGATCAGGTGCTGAGTGGTGAGTCCATGAGAGATACCATATATTTTAAGGTTATTTTGATATTTGAAAACAACATTTTTATTTTGAGGGTTGATGATTCAATTGATATTGTATGAGGTTGACAGCTCAATATATTTTATTCCACCCAGGGATAGCTAAGATGTATAAATATTTAAGGCAGTACTACTGGTAGAGTGGCATAAAAAGAGATATGGCAGACTTTGTATCTCATTGCCTATCTTTTAAACTAGTGAAAGCCAAGCATTAGAGGACTAGTGGCCTAATTTAGAGATTTGCCATTCCTGAGTAGAAATAGGAGCGAATCACCATGGACTTTACTAGTGCATTTTCTCACACCTCCAATGGTACAAACAAAATTGGGTCATTGTTGATTGATTGACCAAATCAGCACATTGCACTCCTATTCAGATATCTTGCAGTGTTGAGAGGTTAGCCCGTATCTATGTTTGTGAGACATCTTTACTGTATGGAGTACCAATATATATCATTCCAAACCAGGGCTTGATATTTACTTCTAGTTTTTTGGAGAGATTTTAGGGATGAGTTGGTACTTAGTTGGATCTTAGCACCGTTTTTCACCCTTAAACTAATAGGTAGTCAAAGTAGACTATTCTTATTCTTAAGGATATGCTCCAAGCTTGTGTTATGCCCTTTGGAGGCTAGTGAGAACAAAAATTGGCATTGGAAAAGTTTACGTATAATAATAGCTATCATTTGAGCATTAATATGTTATTTATGACTTGCAGGAGATGACAGTTCAGTTACCAGGCAATTTGTTTGGTTTTTATAGCCAATTCCCTGTTTTGAAGTCATTACTAGTAAGATTTGGCTATCGGACGTAAACATCAATTTAACAACCTTGTAAGCCAATTTTGACAGTTCCATCAGCTCTGAAGTGTCAATTTCAGGTTTGGGTACCCTTGGTCCGATCCTAAGGCCTCCAAACTCTTTTTGGGCTATTGGTTAGAAACTGATAAAAAAGCCCTCATGTATGGGTAACACATTTAATCGAAACAAACTGGGATTGAAATTTTGATGGTGCCATTATGTTTTGAATGTAAAATTTGATAGGGTAGCATAGTTATTTTACATTCATGCAGGTCAAAATGAATCCCAAGGGGTTGGTGGAAACTTAGAATTTTTCAAAGTTTCAGATGGTGCAACTCAACTAGTTCATCCGATTAAGCAGGCCTTTGGTTGATTAAGCGATGGATGCTTTAGTGGCTGAGTGGTTTCTTATGTGGCCAGGGAAAGCATAGCTAGACCACTTTAGTAAGGGTTCGTCCGCTTATACGGACGTCTCTTAGGCAACATCCTAACTGCTTAAGCGAAGATTAGGCTAGAGGTGAGGATTGCTTAAGATATCCATGGCCTACTTTAGTGGTGACCGATCAAACGACATCTGGAGAACATTAAATTCCTTCTTTGCTCAATTTTCTCCCTATTTTTCACAAACTTAAAGAGACAAAATCACTAGAGAATGTGGAAACTTGTGAGAGAAATTATCGAGAGATCGTGGGGCGTGTGTGAGCTTTGATTAATCAATGCCTCATCAAAATCCTTGTATGTTTTCGATCAATACATGGTTTAGTTCTTTAATTTAGATCCAAATCCCTAGATTCTTTTTATGATGATTTTAGTATCATTGGAGGTCATAATTTATCCATTCTTGAGGATAAATTATACTTGAGCATAGAGGGACGTGTTGGCAGTTTTGAAAGTGCAATTTCGCAAGTGGGTCCCACATAGGATTTTGACTTGATTTTCGACCCAAAGCATAAGATCAAAATATGGGTACCATTGGTCACATATTAAAGCATAGATCAGTATTTTGATATTATGACATCGTATGAAAGCTTCTCAAAAGGGGAAATCATTACTTTAGCAGACTTAATCAGGCATAGTTCGGCGTCCAGGTAGGCTAGGCTTACTTTTCTCTTAGATTGTGCTTAATTATAGTATCAATATAATATTGTTCTAGTTTTGGGATGGAAATTATGACTTGAAGGTGTATAAAGTGTTAATACAGTTACTTCGCCAACTAAGAGGTCATTAGGAGTATTGACTCCTTAGGTAGAATGGCTATTTTAGTACTGTGAGTGAATTACTTAACATCTACTAGTTGAATTTGACACTCTAGTATAGTTTGGGTAGTATTTTCCTTATAATGGAATTTTAGGGTTAGAAGTGGACTGTCACGACCTGATTTTCTAGAACCAAAACATTACACAGTGCTTATGATCCCGAGGACCACAAATCAACACTCTACTGATATCTGTACCAAAACACTGCATAATATAGAAAATAAATATGGAAACTGGCCTTAAGGTTCAAAAGATCTAAAAATACTCAAAATTGAAACCTGAATACTGATAAATCTGTCCGAAAAGCCTCTAAACTTTCTGAACTTTGGAGTTGATGGGATATGTCCCCAACTAACTCCGTCTACTAAAAATAAACTAAGTTTGATAAGATAGTAAAATAATGATCATCCTCGACTGAAGAGGACCTACTGATACGTCCACTGCTGCTGACTAGGACTGAGCTGCAAAGGGTACTATGGATCTCATGCCTCTAAACCTATAGGGTAAAATAAAACACCATCGCACAAATGTGTCAGTACGGGAATGTACCAAGTATGAAGATGAGGTAAGGCAATGCATGAACAATTACTTAACTGAATAATCATGAGAGTACTGAATGTGAACATATGCATGAATGCACGAACCATAACTGAAATCATCGTGACTCAAAATATTGAAAATTGGATACTACTTTACTACCATCTAAACTCACTACTAATGCCTGAGATACTGAACATTAAACCATCTGATACTAATAATTGAATACTGGAGTTAAGATCATCCTTATCTCATGAGTGATTTCGGAATTTGAGGATACTAAAGCTGATTAACCAAATATACTTACATCATTGACAGAATTTTGAGCTTTTCCACTCTCGACTGACTACATCGGAGATCAAACCTTTCTAGTTGATGATTCCAGAATCTACTATCAATGATAAGAAATGATCATGTCTAAATCTGACAACAAGAAAACTTAAATAAAACTGAGACTGAGATGAATCCATGAAATGGGTGATCTCGGGATCTGATAACAATAATACTCAACTAAATCTGAGACTAAGATCAAGCCTTCTGATGGGTGATATCTAGATCTGATAACAAGAATACTCAATTGAATCTGAGACTAAGATCAAGCCTATCTGATGGGTGATCTCCGAATCTGATAATGAGATTAGTCAACTGAATATGAGACTGAGATCAAGCCTCTTATGGATGATCTTAGAATCTGATAATGTGATCACTCAACTAAATATGAGACTGATATCAAGACTATGTGATGGGTGATCTCTAGATCTGATAACCAGAATACTCAACTAAATCTGAGACTGAGATCAAATCTATCTGATGGGTGATCTCTAGATCTAATACTGAATAACAATATATGGGACCAAGCCTATCTGACAGGTGGTCCATGAATCAACGGAACTATCTGAGTTCTTCACTGAGATAGATGGTTGTATCTGACAGTCCGTATTTCAAAAGATTGATACTAAAACTGGAATTGTGGGAAGTAGTCACTTAATCGATATGCCCCAAAACTCAATTTGTGGGGTCTAACCTATAACCCAGTAGGAAAGGTGTCAATATCGTGCCATAGGTAAAGACCTCTCTTGTCAATCCTATCTGACGGGTGACCCTCACAGGAAGTCTACCCTAAGGCAATATAATAGTCAAGACTATATGAGAGGTGACCAGCCTTTCCTGATGTGTAACTCCTACATCCTGTGCTGGCTACAAAGTTATGGAGTTCATGGATTTCTCCTAACCACTCTGCCTCTCTGACAAGGAGTCGCCATCCATTCCCTCGCTTGGTGCTAGCTTCTACTCCCAACTGAAAGATTCTTAACTGATTCTTCACTGAACATAAACGAAGCTGAATCTGTTACTGATCATATTTCTCGACTGATCTAACTGAGTTAAGATGAATTCACTTGGTTCTATATCGGACGGAATGCTACTGAATCTCGTCATCTGACTGAATGATACTGAGGTCGGGATAGATTACTCAAATACTACTGAGGACTAAATTGAACACTTGAATACTACTAGATCTAAGCAAAGTATAGAACTGAGGCTAGATTACTAGTGGTACCAAGATTACTGAGATTTCTTAGATTCCTTAAGTTCTGTGTCTATTTGAGAGTATAGGGTTTTATAAATCACTGAGTTCTGAGAGTCGTGGCTTGACTGAGATTATCGAGGAAACTTACAAGGGCTCTATACTGTAGCTAATTTGTCGGGTATAAATACCCCAAGACTCGATAACATTAAAGTAAAACATAACCATTCCTAAATAATCAAGAATACGGACATTCTTTCACCAGAACAATCACTAAAGCACCTCTTCAAGTATATAGAAATCATAAACATGTTATAGTATAGGGAGACATGCTATTGGCTCATACTCCATTCACCAAGGTCTTGTATCAAACACTTTGCATGCATCAAAGAACACATAGTTGGGGGATTTCATGCTAATATGTCACAATTCATTCCTTCAGGTTTTTCAACAAACACTTGGCATGCATAGGCTTGCACACAAGTGGGGATTTCTAGTCAACATGATATAATGGCTCTAATTCCTTCACATAAGCATTTTATCAAACATATGGGGACCATGCTTTTCTTATTCAACAATTTCTACACTTAATTTACATAAACATACCACTTAACAAGTAACTTGAAGAGGGTTTATCATGAACCTCACATGAATATCACATACTAGGGTGAAATCTTGAAAACGTTGAAAACAAACATAAATCGTAAACTCAATAATAGAATGAATATCAATTTAAACTCACATGAATCATGAAAACTCATAAACATAAAAGCTTTGGTATTTAGAAAAGGGTTCTTGAGCTTCTTGGGTAAAAGGGACCCAAGAATCAGCATCTGCATACCTTAGTTTTTTGATTCATGAAAAGTTAACGGAGGAATCTTGATGATTGGGGCCTTGATTTAAGAACCCTAGCCCTTGTTCTTTAACAACTTTGAGAGAAAACTAGCATTTTTAGGTTAAAATGAGGCCAAATCCCGTGTTGAGGAGTATATATAGGGTTAGAAAAATGACCATTTTCTCTCCTGGAATTAAACTGAAAAATCCCCATTTTACATTCTGGCATAATGCGCTATAATCGTGCTAGCTTACTGGAAATAGGACAATCGAGAAACTGCTTGATGGCGCGACGCAGTGGAAATCATGTTGCCACCTTGGTTCCGAACTGGAAAGGCACCGCAACGCGGCGTAATCATGCTGGTGCACTGAAAATTGACAACTCTGAAATTTAGCCTTGGTGCAACGTGCCATAATCACGAAGGCTCCCTAGATTTTACCGATTACCATTTTGGCTAGCTCTGCAACGCGTTAAAGTGCCAGGTGGCACACTGTCTCACTAAAATGGCTTTAACTCTTCGCTCAAGTGTTAGATTTGGGCGAATTTGGTATTGATGGAAAGCTTAATCAATTCTCTACATGAAAAAAAGTTGATATTATGGAAATTCTACACGTTTTAAAATACTTCTCACTTGGGAAGACACTTCTCAACCTTTTAGGGTTGGATTAACACTTTGCTAAACACACTCTAAGGCTCAGACTACGAGAAAATTTAGTGGGGTCTTACAATATCACCCCCTTGGAAACATTCGTCCTCAAATGTCTCTTGATAGGCTAAGAATACTAATCAAATGAAAATACTCAAGGAATGGGAGTATCTAAAATATGACTAAGAAACTGGAACTACTGATATTCTGAACTCTCATACTGGAAATGCATATTTGACGCATGGAATACTTGACTGAAGCTACTTATAGGATGAATTCTCATAATAGACATGCATATCTGATGCATGGATGCGTACTTGAGTTGTTCTCGTAAATGCATGGCTAAATACACTTAAAAACTGAACTCTTTCTACTGAATATGCATATCTAAAGCATGAATGTCTAACTTAACTGACTCTTGAAAGCATGAATGGCTATGCAATAATAACTGATGTAACCTTCATAAAGACAGTCTTAAAATGTAACTGAATGAGTCTAAGGACATAAAATCATTGCAATATCATGGGGTATCTCCTGCTTGGGACTGCATGTTCCCCTAAACATACTTTGCTGAAATACTGGGGCAGTGCACGAGGCACCTACGAACTGGGTCATGATTGACCGACTGAGATCTGAAACTAATGCATGACTTATACTGACATATGAGCTAAAAAGGGGGGAAAAGGATCTAACAATGCATATCATAAAGATGAAGGACTCATAACATACTCGAATTTATATCAGGGAACCTTTCCTGATCATGGTGGGTCTGAAGCGCATGAAGTCTGTTCTGATGCTGACCACTACTGGAACCAAAAGGGGCACCCTATTGATGAAACTCTCTACCCCTCTGAGATATCACTCTACACTTTCTCATTCTATTGGCTGGACTACCACACCCAAAGTACACATCACTGTTGGCTCTACACACACCTAGGTGGTTCTTTCCACTCTCCATAAAGAGGATAGGTACGAACACTAGTAGCACTACTCTAGGCTTTAGAGTCTGGTGCCCCATCATGAATGACACCCCAGAACTTTGGTGTGGGTACACTAGATGAGGATGGAGCTGGGACTGACAACTTCTGACTATGCTGAGAATGGCTACCACCCTGGGACCCTGCCTAACAAAAACCATGACTACCTATTTTGGCTCTCTTACTCACTCTCTCTCTTTCTTTTGTCTTTTCTTTATCAGTTTGTTGCGCATGCATCGTCAGCCTAGCGAGGTCCATATCTCAATAGTGCATAGCGGCCCTACACTCTTTCAATACCAACCCAGACATACCAGTCACAATCTTATTCATACTCATTGTAGGGTCAGCTATCAAGTTGTGAACATACTTAGCTAACTGGTTAAACCTAAAACAATACTCTTTCACTGTAATAGAGCGTTGCCTTATGTTCATGAACTCTTCTACCTTAGATTCCCTCATCTCTAGCTAGAAAAACTTATTTAAAAAGGCATCTTGAAACTTGTGCCAAGTCACGGGAGTTGTATCCTCCCCTTTACCCTTCTTCCATACTACAACCCAGTCATGACCGATATCCTTCAACCTATAGGATGCTAACTCAACACTTTCCTCCTCATAAACATGCATAACCTATGTGGTCTTAATCATCTCCTCAAGATAAAGTTATTGTCATCAAATTCTACTGACCCATAGAACTCTGGCGGGTTCATTCTCATGAAATCTATAATTTTGGCTATGGCTGAACCCCCATCTTGCTAAGGTGGGTCCATAGCATGACAGTTACCTTAAACATTAGTCACAGTTTAGCTTAGCACCTAAAAAGCTGCCTGAAACTCTGCATGTGACATATTCTCATTCTCAGGATCTACTGGATGAGGTAGCTGGTCATCAACCCTATAGACATATCTCTGCGATGAGGCATAGTCTGTACATGGAAGAAAGAGGTGGATTACACTGATGATCAGCTTGAGTTCATGCTCACTTGGACAATATAAATACTAAAAAAAGGGAAACTACTCCTAAAAACATCTTACAGCCTTTTTGTACATAAATATGACGTGCAATACACCCATGCACAAGGCTCTAATAGATGTGGCTTTTAAGACTCCCTAGGACACTATTGAACCTTAAGCTCTGATACCAGTTTATAATGACCCGATTTACTAGAACCGGAATGTCACATGGTACTCATGATCATGAAGGACCACAAACCAACCCTCTACTGATATTTGTATCTAAACACTGGATAATATAGATAATAAATGTGTAAACTAACCATAAGGTTCAAAAAATCTAAAAATACTCAAAATTGAAACCTAAATACTAATACATCTGTCCTAAAAGCCTCTAAACTATCTGAACTACGGAGTTGATAGGATATGCCCCTAACTAACTCTGTCTATTGAAAATAAACGAAGTCTAATATAATAATAAAATAAGGATCATCCTCGACTAAAAAGGACCCACTGATACGTTTACTACTGCTAAATGAGACTGAGCTTCTGAGGGTACTCTGGATCTCGTGCCTCTAAACCTATGGGGTCAAATAAGACCCCATAGCACAAATACATCAGTACAGGAATGTATCGAGTATGAAGATAAGGTAAGGCTAAATTCAAGGGCTTATGCATGAACAATTACTTAACTAAATAATAATGAGAGTACTGAGTGAGAACATATGCATGAATGCATGAACCATAACTGATATCATCGTGGCTAAAAATATTGAAACTAGGATACTACTTTACTGCCATCTAAACTCGCTACTAATGCCTGAGATACTAAACACTGAGTCATCTGATACTGATAACTGAGTACTAGAGTTGAGATTAGTCTTATCTCATGAGTGATCTCAGAATCTGAGGATACTAAAGCTGATTGACTAAATATACTTGCATCATTGATGGAATTTCTATCTTTGTCGCTCTCGACTGATTACATCGGAGATCAAACATTGCTAGTGGATGATTCCGGAATCTACCATCAATGATAAGAAATGATCATGTATGAATTTGACAACAAGAAAACTCAACTAAATCTGAGACTGAGATCAAGCCTATCAAATGGGTGATCTCGAGATTTGATAACAAGAATACTCAACTGAATTTGAGACTCAGATCAAGCCTATCTGATGGGTAATCTCTAAATCCAATAAAAAGAATACTCAACTGAATCTGGGACTGAGATCAAGCCTATCTAATGTGTAATCTCAGGATCTGATAATGAGATTACTCAACTGAATATGAGACTGACATCAAGCCTATCTGACAGGTGATCTCAGAATCTGATAATAAGATTACTCAACTGTATATGAGACTGACATCAAGCCTATCTAATAGGTGATCTCTAGATCTGATAACAAGAATACTCAACTAAACCAGAGACTGAGATCAAGATTATCTGACGGGTGTTCTCTAGATCTAATACTGAATAACTTTATATGTGACCAAGACTATTTGATGGGTGGTCCATGAATCAATGGAACTATCTGAGTTCCTCACTGAGATAAATGACTGTATCTAACAGTCCTTATTTCTAAAAATTGATACCGAAACTGCAATTGCGGGAAGTAGTCACTTAAATGACATACCCCAAAACATAGCTAGTGGGGTCCAATCTATAACCCCAGCTGGAAGGGTGTCACTATTATGCCATGGGTAAATACCTCTCTGGTAAAGCCTATCTGATGGGTGACCCTTGCAGGAAGTCAATCCTAAGGAAAAATAATAGTCAAGACTATATGACGGCTGACCAGCCTTTCCTGATGGGTGACTCCTGCATCCTATGTTGGCTACGCAGTTCTGGAGTTTAGGGATTGCTCCTAATAACACTACCTCTTTGATGGGGAGTCTCCATGCCTACCCATGCTTGGTGCTAGCTCCTATGCCCAACTAAAATATTCTTAACTAATTCTTAACTGAACACAAACGAAGATAAATCTGTTACTGATCATATTTCTCGATTGATCTAACTGAGTTAAGATGAATTTACTTCGTTCTGTATCTGACGGAATACTACTGAATCTCGTTATCTTACTGAACGACACTAAGATCGGTAGAGATTACTCAAATACTACTGAGAACAGACCTGAACACTTGAATACTACTAGATCTGAGTAAAGTACAGAAGTGAGGCTAGATTACTAGTGGTACTGAGATTATAGAGACTTCTTATATTTATTAAGTTATGTATCTGTTTGAGAGTACTTAGTTTTATAAATCACTGAGTTCTAAGAGTCGTGGCTTAACTGAGATTATCGAGAAAACTTACACGGCCTCTATACTGCAGCTAATTTGTCGGGTATAAATACCCCCAGGACTCGATAACATAAAAGTAAAACATAACCATTCTTGAATAATCAAGAATATGGACTTTCATTCACCATCAAAATCACTAAAGCATCTTTACAAGTATTTAGAAATCATAAGCATAAGATAGTATAGGGAGACATACTATTGGCTTATACTCCATTCACCAAAGTCTTGCATCAAACACTTATCATGCATTAAAGAACACATAGTTGGGGGATTTCATGCTAACATGTCACAATTTATTCTCTAAGGCTTTTCAATAAACACTTGGCATGCATAGGCTTGTACACAATTGGGTATTTCTAGTCAAAATGCTATAATGGCTCTAATTCTTTCACATAACCATTTTATCAAACATATGGGGAGCATACTTTTCTTATTCAACAATTTCTATACTTAATTGACATAAACATACCACTTAACAAGCAACCTAAATAGGGTTTATCATGAACATCACATGAATATCACATACTAGGGTCAAATCTTGAAAACCTTGAAAATAAACATGAATCGTAAACTCAATAGTAGCATGAACATCAATTTCAACTCACATGAATCATGAAAACTCATAAACATAAAAGCTTTAGAATTTAGAAAAGGGTTCTTGAGTTTCTTGGGTAAGGGGTACCCAAGAATCACCATCTGCATACCTTAGTTTCTTGATTCATGAAAAGTTAACAAAGGGATCTTGATGATTGGTGTCTTGATTTAGGAACCCTAGCTCTTGTTCTTGAACAACTTTGAGAAAAAACAAGTATTTTAGGTTAAAATGAGGCCAAATCCCGTGTTAAGGAGTATATATACTGGTAAAAAATGACCATTTTCTGCCCTAGAATTAAACTGAAAAATCCCCATTTTACATTCTGTCATGATGCACCACAATCACACTAGCTTACTGGAAATTGGACAATCAACAAAATGCTTGATTGCGCGATGTAGTAGAAATTGCGTTGCCACCTTGTTTGCAAAATAGAAAGGCACCGCAATGCAGTGAAATCACTTTGGTGCACTAGAAAATGATAACTCTGAAATTAAGACTTGGTGTGACGCGCCATAATCGTGAAGGCTCACTAGATTTTGATGATTGTCATTTTGACTAGCTCTGCGATGCGCTAAAGTGCTAGGTGGCACACTCTCTCACTAAAATGGCTCTAACACTTCGCCCGAGTGTCGGATTTGGGTAAATTTGGTATCGACATAAAGCTTAATCAATTCTCTACATGACAGAAAGTCAATATTTAGGAAATTCTACATGGTTTAAAATATTTCTCACTTGGTAAGACACTTCTCAACCTTTTAGGGATGGATTAACACTTTATTTAACACGATCTAAGGCTCAGACTACGAGAAAATTTTGTGAGGTCTTACAATATCTCCCCCATAGAAACATTCGTCCTCAAGTGAGACTTGATAGGCTAAAAATACTGATCGACTAAACTTACTGAAGGAACGGGAGTATCTGAAACATGACTATGCAACTGGAACTACTAATATTCTAAACTCTCATACTGGACATGCATATTTGACGTATGGAATACTCTACTGAAGCTACTCATAGGCTGAATTCTCATAATAGACATGCATATCTGATGCATGGATGTGTAATTGAATTGTTCTCATGAATGCAGTGCTGAATACACTGAAAAACTGAACTCTTTCTACTAAATATGCATATCTAAAGAATAAATGTCTGACTAAACTGACTCTCAAAAGCATGAATGGCTATGCAATAATAACTTATGTTAACTTCATAAAGAGAGTCTAAATATGCAACTGAATGACTCCAAGGACATAAATAATTGCAAAATCATGGGGTATCTCCCCCTTGGGACTCTATGTCCCCCTAAACATACTTCGCTGCAATACTGGGGCAGTGCACGGGGCACCTACGAACTGGGTCATGATTGACCGACCGAGATTTGAAACTAATGCATGACTTATACTGACATATAAGCTAAAAAGGGGGGAAAAGAATCTAACAATGCATATCATAAAGATGAAGGTCTCATAACATACGAGAATCTATATCAGGGAACCTTTCCTTATCATGGTGGGTCTGAAGTGCATAAAGTCTGTTCTGACTCTGACCACTACTGGCACCAAAAAGGACACCTTATTGATGAAATTATCTACCCCTCTAAGCTATCACTCTACACTCTCTCATTTTATGGGCTGGACTACCACACCTAAAGCACACATCACTGTCGGCTATACACACACCTAGGTGGCTCATTCCACTTTTCATATAGTAGATAGGTACCAACACTGCTAGTACTACTCTAGGCTTTGGGGTCTGGCTCCCCATCATGACTGTAACCCCAAAACTTTGGTTTGGGTACACTAGCTGAGGATGGAGCTGGGACTAACAACATCTAACTATGCTGAGAATGGCTACCACCCTGGGACACTGCCTGAGAGAAACCACGACTACCTATTTTGGCTCTCTTACTCACTCTCTCTCTCTCTCTCTTTCATCTTATCAGCCTCAGTCTTCTACGCATGCATCATCAGCCTAGCAAGGTCCACATCTCTATTAAGCATAGCAGCCCTACACTCTTTCAACACCAACCCGGACACACCAGTCACAAACTTACTCATACTCATTATAGGGTTAGCTATCAAGTCGTGAACATACTTAGCTAACTAGATAAACTTATGACAATACTCTTTCACTGTAATGGAGCCTTTATTTATGTTCATGCACTTTTTTACCTTATCTTCCGTTATTTCTAACTGGAAAAACTTATCTTAAAAGGCATCTTGAAACTCCTGCCAAGTCATGGGAGTTGCATCCTCCCCTCTACCCTTCTTCCACACTATAACCCAGTTATAAGCAATATCTTTTAACCTATAGGATGCTAACTCTACACTCTCCTTCTCAGAAATATACATGACCTGGGTGATCTTATTCACCTCCTCAAGATAAAGTTATAGGTCCTCACCTGCTACTGACCCATAGAACTCTGGCGGGTTTATTCTCATGAAAACAATAATTTTAGCTATGGCTAAACCCCCATCTTGCTGAGGTGGGGCCATATCCTGACAGTTACCCTAAACATTAGTCACATCTTAGTTTAGCACCTAAAAAGCTGCCTAAAACTCTGCATGTGAGATATTCTCATTCTCAGGATCTACTAGCTGAGGTGGCTGGTCATCAATCCTATAGGCATATCTATGCGAGGAAGCATACTCTGTACATGGAAGAAAGAGGTGGATTAAACTGATGATTAACTTGAGCTCATACTCACTCACACAATATAAATACTCAAAAAAAGAGAAACTGCTCCAAAAAATATCTATAGCCTCTTTACATAAATGTGGCGTTCAATACACCCATGCACAAGGCTCTACTAGATGCTGCTTTCCAGACTCCCTAGGACACTATTGAACCTTAAGCTCTGATACCAAGTTTGTAATGACCCGATTTATTAGAACTAGAATGTCACACGGTGCTCATGATCCCGAAGGACCACAAGCCAAACCTCTACTGACACATGTACCTAAAAACTGGATAATATAGACAATAAATACAAAAACTGGCCATAAGGTTCAAAACATCAAAAATACTCAAAATTGAAACCTAAATACTAAAACATCTGTCCAAAAAGCCTCTACACTGTCTGAACTGTGGAGTTCATGAGATATGTCCCTAACTAACTACGTCTATTGAAAATAAACTAAGTCTAATATGATAATAAAATAAGGACCATCCTCGACTGAAGAGGACCCACTGATACATTTACTACTGCTAAATGAGACTGAGCTTCTGAGGGTACTCTGGATCTCGTGCCTCTAAACCTATGGGGTCAAATAAAACCCCATAGCACAAATACATCAGTACAGGAATGTATCGAGTATGAAGATGAGGTAAGGCTAAATTCAAGGGCTTATGCATGAACAATTACTTAACTAAATAATAATGAGAGTGCTGAATGAGAACACATGTATGAATGCATAGACCATAACTGAAATCATCGTGACTTGAAATACTGAAACTCAGATACTACTTTACTACCATCTGAACTGACTACTAATGCCTAAGATACTGAATATTGAATCATCTGATAATGATAACTGAGTAATGGAACTGAGATCAGTCTTATCTAGGGATTGATCTCGGAATCTGAAGATACTAAAACTGATTAACTAAATATACTCATGTTATTGACAAAATTTTAAGCTTTTCCACTCTTGACTAACTATATTGGAGATCAAACCTCTCTAGTAGATGATTCTGGAATCTACTATCAATGATAAAAAATGATCATTTCCATATCTGGGAACAAGAAAACTTAACTAAATCTGACACTGAGATCAAGCCTATCTAACAGGTGATCTCAGGATCTGATAACAAGAATACTCAAGTAAATCTGAGTTTGAGATCAAGCCTATCTGATGGGTGATCTCTATATATGATAATAAGAATATTCAATTGAATCTGAGACTGAGATCAAGCATATTAGATGGGTGATCTTGGGATCTGATATTTAGATTACTCAACTGAATATTAAACTGAGATCAAGCCTATCTAATAGGTGATCTCCAAATCTGATAATAAGATTACTCAACTAAATATGAGACTGAGATCAAACCTATCTGATGGGTGATCTCTTAATCTGATACTGAATAACTTTATATGGGACCAAGTATATCTGACAAGTGGTCCATGAATCAATTAGAACTATTTAAGTTCCTCACTGAGATAGATGACTATATCTGACAGTCCTGATTTCTGAAATTTGATACTGAAAATGCAACTATGGGAAGTAGTCACTTAACTAACATACCCCAAATCTCAACTGGTAGGGTCCAACCTGTAACCCAAGTAGGAAAGGTGTCAATAGCGTTCCATGGGTAAAGACCTCTCTGATCAAGCATATCTGATAGGTAACCCTCGTAGGAAGTCAAGCCTAATAAAATATAATAGTCAAGCCTATTTGATGGGTCACCAACCTTTCCTGAAGGGTGATTCCTATATTTTGCATTGGCTATATAGTTTTGGAGTTCAGGGATTGCTCCTAGCGACTCTACCTCTCATACGGGGAGTCATCATCCCTGCGCTCGCTCGGTGCTAGCTCCTACGCCCAAGTGAAAGACTCTGAACAGATTCTTAATTGAACATAAACTAAACTAAATTTGTTGCTAATAATATTTCTCGACTGATCTAACTGAGTTAAGATGAATTTACTTGGTTCCATATCTGTCGGAATACTACTGAATATCATTATCTAATTAAACGATACTGCGCTCGAGATAGATTACTATAATACTATTGAGGACCGAACTGAACACTTGAATACTACTAGATCTGAGATGAGTACAGAACTAAGGCTAGATTAAGGTACCGAGATTACTTAAATTTTTGAGATTTCCTAAGTTCTGTATCCGTCTGAGAGTACAGAGCTCTATAACTCACTGAGTTTTGAGAGTCATGGCTTAACTATGATTATAAAAGAAACTGACACAAGCTCTAGACTATAACTAATTTGTCGGGTATAAATATCCCCAGGACTCAATAACATAAAAGTAAATCATAACCATTCTTGAATAATCAAGACTATGGATATTTATTTACCATCACAATCACTAAAGCATCTCTTTAAGTATTTAGAAATCATAAACATGTGATAGCATTGAGAGACATGCTATTGGCTCATACTCCATTCACTAAGATCATGCATGAAACAGTTATCATGTATCAAAGAACAGATAATTGGAGGATTTTATGCTAACATGTCACAATTCATTCTCTAAGGCTTTTCAACAAACACTTGGCATGCATAGGCTTGCACAGAATTGGGGAATTCTAGTCAACATGCTATAATGGATCTAATTCCTTCACATAAGCATTTTATCAAATAAATGGGCAACATGCTTTGTTTATTAAACAATTTATGCACTTAATTCACATAAACACATTACTTAACAAGCAACTTGAAGAGGGTTTATCATGAACATCACATAAATATCACATACTAAGGTCAAAACTTTAAAACCTTGTAAACAAACATGAATCACAACTCAATGATAGCATGAACATATATTTCAACTCACATGAATCGTGAAAACTCATAAACATAAAAGCTTTGGAATTAAGAAAAGGGTTCTTGAGCTTCTTGGATGAAAGGGTCCCAAGAATCAACATCTGCATACCTTAGTTTCTTGATTCTTAAAAAGTTAACAGAGGAATCTTTATGATTGGGGTCTTCATTTAGGAATCCTAGCTCTTGTTCTTGAACAACCTTTAGAGAAAACTAGTATTTTAAGGTTAAAATAAGGCCAAATTCCGTGTTAAGGAGTATATATGGGGGTACCAAAATAACCTTTTTTGCCCGTGGAATTAAACTAGAAAATCCCAATTTTACATGATAGCGCGACGCGCCATAATGCGCCAGCTTATTGGAAATGGGATAATTGGGAAATTACTTGATGGCGCGATGTAGTGGAAATTACGTTGCCACCTTGGTTGCAAATAGGAAAGGCACCGCGATGCGGTGGAATCGTGTTGGTGCACTAGAAATTGACAACTCTAAAATTAAGCCTTGGCGCGATGCGCCATAATTGCGGAGACTCACTAAATTTTGACGATTGCCATTTTGGCTGGCTCTGTGATGTGCTAAAGTGCTAAGTGGCACACTATCTCACTAAAATAGCTCTAAATCTTCGCCCGAGTGTCAAATTTAGGCAAATTTAGTATCGACGGAAAGCTATACAATTCTCTATGTGAAAAAATTGGATATTAGGGTAATTCTACATGGTTTAAAATAATTCTCACTTAGGAAGATACTTCTCAACCTTTTAGGGCTGGATTAACACTTTATTGAACACTCTCTATGGCTCAGACTATGAGAGAATTTTTTGGGATCTTACATGGACCCCTCTTGCCCACAATAGGCGAAGATTACTATTATTTCCTTTTAAATTCAACAGGCACATTACAATATTTTATTTACATTTGTGATCCCAAGGAGGATATGGTATAATGGTCTATTCTAGCATTATGTTTGGGAGATGATAGGTTTAGTTCAAGTCTGGTAAATTATGTTATTAAGATGGATTTGATTTTAGTTACTTACAATATTACTTTCGATTCAAATCCTATTTTAATGATATTACTTCTGGTTCAAGTTTGACATATGAGATACTCGTTCTAGTCCAAGTCCAACAATGAGGGTATTTATGATGGTTACAGAACCAGTTTAAGTCCCATGTTTACTTTAAGAAAAGATCCACAATTATGATTTGGTGATATGCATAGTTGGTACCTTTACTATTATTACTTTATCTTTATTGTATCCACTAGGCTTATGGGGGCTCAAGTTGGATTATTTACTTTATTTGTATCTTCTAGACTTACGGGGGCCTAGTTATGTAGAGATAAGTATTTCTTCCTTATTTCTAATATTCTGAGAGTTTACAATTAGTAATTGGAGAATTATTACAGGTTTGCTCCTTTTCCCTTGACTTAACTTATTTATCTCATTTTATTATTTTTATATTATTATATATTTCAGTCGATTGATGATGCCAACTGAGACTCATACTACACTTTTGTACCTTTTTGTTGTAGATCTGGGTATTATCAATTGTTAGTGATGTAATGATTATGTTGGTTGGTGTTCGGAGATAAGATGAGGTATTGAAGTCGGAGTTGACCTTTTCTCTATATTCTATTTTTGGATGGATTTTATATTTTAAAGACTCTTGTATATTGACTTGATAGTACTCGTTTTATTTTGGATTAGAGGATCTTATATCGACCTTACTAGGTCATAGGATGATATTTCTCTTCCTTTATTCTTCTTTATTTATGCTTTATTCTTATGTTTTGGCATATGATTCATTTACTTTCATATTTCAACATTTGTGAAATTTTCCACTATCTCGCCCATTACCCATAGTTCCTGGCTATGGTTTGGCTTTCCTATTGGTGGGTAAGGTAGGTGACATAATGAATCATGAAGTTAGGTTGTGATAGATATAGCAAAGACTAAAATTATTGGTCATCATATTCACGAGTTGGCCTCCGCATTTACAATGAGTAAACTAAAGTGAAGCTCCTATTCATGATAGGGTCACCCCTGGCATCATTTAAAGCTATTTGTGTGAATTACTTAACATATACTAGTTGAATTTGACACTCTAGTATAGTTTGGGTATTATTTTCCTTATAATGGATCTTTAGGGTTAGAAGTGGACTATAACGACCTGATTTTCTAGAACCAAAATATTACACGGTGCTCATGATCCCGAGGACCACAAACCAACACTCTACTGATATCTATACCAGAGCACTGCATAATACAGATAATAAATGCAATAATTGGCCATTAGGCTCAAAAGATCTAAAAAATACTCAAAATTGAAACCTGAATACTGATAAATCTGTTCGAAAAGCCTCTAAGCTTTCTGAACTTTGGAGTTGATGGGATATGTCCCCAACTAACTCCGTCTACTGAAAATAAACTAAGTTTGATAAGATAATAAAATAATGATCATCCTCGACTGAAGAGGACCCACTGATACGTCTACTACTGCTAACTGGGACTGAGCTGCAAAGTGTACTATGGATCTCATGCCTCTAAACCTATGGTGTAAAATAAAATACCATCGCGCAAATGTGTCAGTATGGGAATGTACCAAGTATGAAGATGAGGTAAGTCAATGCATGAACAATTACTTAACTGAATAATCATAAGAGTACTGAATGTGAACATATGCATGAATGCATGAACCATAACTGAAATAATTGTGACTCAAAATATTTAAAATCGGATACTACTTTACTACCATCTGAACTCACTACTAATGCCTGAGATACTGAACACTGAATCATCTAATACTAATAATTGAGTACTAGAGTTAAGATCATCCTTATCTCATGAGTGATTTCAGAATCTGAGGATACTGAAGCTGATTGACCAAATATACTCACATCATTGACAGAATTTTGAGCTTTTCCACTCTCGACTGACTATATCGGAGATCAAACATTACTAGTGGATGATTCCAGAATCTACTATCAATGATAATAAATGATCATGTCCGAATCTGACAACAAGAAAACTTAAATGAAAATGAGACTGAGATCTAGCCATGAAATGGGTGATCTCAGGATCTGATAAAAATAATACTCAACTAAATCTGAGACTGAGATCAAGCCTTCTGATGGGTAATATCTAGATCTGATAACAAGAATACTCAACTGAATCTGAGACTAAGATCAAGCCTATCTGACGAGTGATCTCTGGATTTGATAATGAGATTACTCAACTGAATATGAGACTGGGAACATGCTTATCTAATAGGTGATCTTAGAATCTGATAATATGATCACTCAACTGAATATGAGATTGAGATCAAGACTATCTAATGGGTGATCTATAGATCTTCTAACCAGAATACTCAACTAAATCTGAGACTGAGATCAAGTCTATCTGATGGGTGATCTCTAGATCTAATACTGAATAACATTATATGGGACCAAGCCTATCTGACGGGTGGTCCATGAATCAATGGAACTATCTGAGTTCCTCACTGAGATAGATAGTTGTATCTGACATTCCTTATTTCAGAAGATTGATACTGAAACTAGAATTGTGGGAAGTAGTCACTTAATCGATATGCCCCAAAACTCAACTTGTGTGGTCTAACCTATAACCCCAGCAAGAAGGGTGTCAATATCGTGCCATAGGTAAAGACGTCTCTTGTCAAGCCTATCTGACGGGTGACCCTCACAGGAAGTCTAGCCTAAGGCAATATAATAGTCAAGACTATTTGATGGGTGACCAGCCTTTCCTAATGCATGACTCCTACATCCTATCTCGCTACGCAGTTCTGGAGTTCATGGATTGCTTCTAACGACTCTGCCTCTGTGAAGGGCAGTTGCCATCCATTCCCTCGCTTGGTACTAGCTCCTACTCCTACCTGATAGACTCTTGACTGATTCTTCACTGAACATAAACGAAGATGAATCTGTTACAGATCATATTTCTCGACTGATCTAACTAAGTTAAGATAAATTCACTTGGTTCTATATCGGACAGAATACTGCTGAATCTCGTTATCTAACTGAATGATACTGAGGTCGGGATAGATTACTCAAATACTACTGAGGACTAAATTGAACACTTGAATACTGCTAGATCTAAGAAAAATATAGAACTGAGGCTAGATTACTAGTGGTACCGAGATTGCTGAGATTTCTTAGATTTCTTAAGTTCTGTATCAATTTGAGAGTAGAGAGTTTTATAAATCACTGAGTTCTGAGAGTCGTGGCTTGACTGAGATTATCGAGAAAACTTACAAGGGCTCTATACTGCAGCTAATTTGTCGGGTATAAATACCCCAGGACTCGATAACATTAAAGTAAAACATAACCATTCCTGAATAATCAAGACTATGGACATTCATTCACCAGCACAATCACTAAAGCATCTCTTCAAGTATATAGAAATCATAAACATGTTATAGTATAGGGAGACATTCTATTGGCTCATACTCCATTCACCAAGGTCTTGTATCAAATAATTAGCATGCATCAAAGAACACACAGTTGGGGGATTTCATGCTAATATGTCACAATTTATTCCTTCAGGTTTTTCAAGAAACACTTGGCATGCATAGGCTTGCACACAAGTGGGGATTTCTAGTCAACATAATATAATGGCTCTAATTCCTTCACATAAGCATTTTATCAAACATATGGGGACCATGCTTTTCTTATTCAACAATTTCTACACTTAATTGACATAAACACACCACTTAACAAGTAACTTGAAGAGGGTTTATCATGAGCCTCACATGAATATCACATACTAGGGTGAAATCTTGAAAACGTTGAAAACAAACATAAATCGTAAACTCAATAATAGAATGAATATCAATTTAAACTCACATGAATCACGAAAACTCATAAACATAAAAGCTTGGGAATTTAGAAAAGGGTTTTTGAGCTTCTTGCGTAAAAGGGACTCAAGAATCAGCATCTGCATACCTTAGTTTTTTGATTCATGAAAAGTTAACGGAGGAATCTTGATGATTGGGGTCTTTATTTAGGAACCCTAGCCCTTGTTCTTTAACAACTTTGAGAGAAAACTAGCATTTTTAGGTCAAAATAAAGCCAAATCCCGTGTTGAGGAGTATATATAAGGGTAGAAAAATGACCATTTTCTCTCCTGGAATTAAACTGAAAAATCCCTATTTTACATTCAGGCATAATGCGCTATAATCGTTCTAGCTTACCGGAAATAGGACAATCGAAAAACTGCTTGATGGTGCGATGCAGTGGAAATCATGTTGCCACCTTGGTTCCGAACAGGAAAGGCACCACGACGTGGTGGAATCATGCTGGTGCATTGAAAATTGATAACTCTAAAATAAAGCCTTGGTGCAACGCGCCATAATCATGAAGGCTCGCTAGATTTTGATTATTGCCATTTTGGCTAGCTCTGCAACGCGTTAAAGTGCCAGGCGGCACACCGTCTCACTAAAATGGCTTTAACTCTTCGCTCAAGTGTCAGATTCGGGCGAATTTGGTATCGATGAAAAGATTAATTAATTCTATACATGAAAAAAAGTCGATATTAGGGAAATTCTACATGTTTTAAAATACTTCTCACTTAGGAAGACACTTCTCAACCTTTTAGGGTTGGATTAACACTTTACTAAACACGCTCTAAGGCTCAGACTATGAGAAAATGTAGTGGGGTCTTATAATATGTCCCTCTTGGAAACATTCGTCCTCAAATGTTGCTTGATAGGCTAAGAATACTAATCAAATGAAAATACTCAAGGAATAAGAGTATCTGAAAAATGACTAAGAAACTAGAACTACTGATATTCTAAACTCTCATACTGGACATGCATATTTAACACAAGGAATACTCGACTGAAGCTACTCATAGGATGAATTCTCATAATAGACATGCATATCTGATGCATGAATGCGTAATTGAGTTGTTCTCATGAATGCATGGCTGAATACACTGAAAAACTAAACTCTTTCTACTAAATATGCATATCTAAAGCATGAATGTCTAACTAAACTGACTCTCGAAAGCATGAATGTCTATGCAATAATAACTGATATTACCTTCATAAAGAGAGTTTTAAAATGTAACTGAATGAGTCTAATGACATAAAATCATTGCAATATCATGGGGTATCTCCCGCTTGGGACTCCTTGTTCCCCTAAACATACTTCGTTGAAATACTGGGGCAGTGCACGGGGCACCTATGAACTAGGTCATGATTGACCGACCGAGATATGAAACTAATGCATGACTTATACTGACATATAAGCTAAAAAGGGGGAAAAGAATCTAACAATGCATATCATAAAGATGAAGGTCTCATAACATACGAGAATCTATATCAGGGAACCTTTCCTTATCATGGTGGGTCTGAAGCGCATAAAGTCTGTTATGACGCTGACCACTACTGGCACCAAAAAGGACACCTTGTTGATGAAATTATCTACCCCTCTAAGCTATCACTCTACACTCTCTCATTTTGTGGGCTGGACTACCACACCTAAAGCACACATCACTGTCAGCTATACGCACACCTAGGTGGCTCTTTCCACTTTTCATATAGTAGATAGGTACCAACACTACTAGTACTACTCTAGGCTTTGGGGTATGGCTCCCCATCATGACTGAAACCCCAAAACTTTGGTGTGGGTACACTAGCTGAGGATGGAGCTGGGACTAACAACATCTAACTATGCTGAGAATGGCTACCACCCTGGGACCCTACCTGAGAGAAACCACGACTACCTATTTTGGCTCTCTTACTCACTCTCTCTCTCTCTTTCTTTCATCTTGTCATCCTCAGTCTGCTACGTATGCGTCATCAGCCTAGTAAGGTCCGTATCTCAATTGTGCATAGCGGCCTTACACTCTTTCAATACCAACCCAGACACACCAGTCATAATCTTACTTATACTCGCTGTAGGGTCAACTATCAAGTCGTGAACACACATAGCTAACTGGTTAAACCTAAAACAATACTCTTTCACTATAATGGAGCCTTGCCTTATGTTCATGAACTCTTCTACCTTAGCTTTCCTCATCTCTAGCTAGAAAAACTTATCTAAAAAGGCATCTTCATACTCGTGCCAAGTCATGGGAGTTGCATCCTCCTCTTTACCCTTCTTCCATACTACAACCCAGTCATGAGTGATATCCTTCAACCTATAAGATGCTAACTCTATACTTTCTTCCTTAGAAACATGCATAACCTAGGTGGTCTTATTCACCTCCTCAAGATAGGTATTATCATCAAATACTACTAACCCATAGAACTCTGTCGGGTTCATTCTTATGAAATCTATAATTCTGGCTATGGCTGAACCCCCATCTTGCTGAGGTGGGTCCATAGCATGAAGGTTACCCTAAACATTGGTGCAGCACCTAAAAAGCCGCCTGAAACTATGCATGTGACACATTTTCATTCTCAAGATCTACTAGCTAAGGTGGCTGGTCATCAACCCTAAAGACATATCTCTACACTGAGGCATAGTCTGTACATGGAAGAAAGAGGTGGATTAGACTGATGATCAGCTTGAGCTCATGCTCACTTGGACAACATAAATACTAAAAAAAGGGAAACTACTCCTAAAAACATCTTACAGCCTCTTGTACATAAATGTGACGTGCAATACACCCATGCACAAGGCTCTACTAGATGCGGCTTTTAAGACTCCCTAGGACACTATTGAACCTTAAGCTCTGATACCAGTTTAAAATGACCTAATTTACTAGAACTGGAACGTCACATGGTACTCATGATCACGAAGGAGCACAAACCAACCCTCTACTAATATCTGTACCTAAACACTAGATAATATAGATAATAAATGCGTAAACTAACCGTAAGGTTCAAAACATCTAAAAATACTCAAAATTGAAACCTAAATACTAATATATCTATCCGAAAAGCCTCTAAACTATCTGAACTACGAAGTTGATGGGATATGTCCTCAACTAACTCCGTTTATTGAAAATAAACTAAGACTAATATAATAATAAAATAAGGATCATCCTCGACTAAAGACGACCCACTGATACGTCTACAACTGCTAAATGAGACTGAGCTTCTGAGGGTACTCTGGATCTCGTGCCTCTAAACCTATAGGGACAAATAAGACCCCATAGTACAAATACGTCAGTACAGGAGTGTATCAAGTATGAAAATATGCTAAGGCTAAATTCAAGGGCTTATGCATGAACAATTACTTAACTAAATAATAGTGAGAGTATTGAGTGAGAACACATGCATGAATGCATGAACCATAACTGATATCATCGTGGCTAAAAATATTGAAACTAGGATACTACTTTACTGCCATCTAAACTCACTACTAATGCCTGAGATACTAAACACTAAATCATATGATATTGATAACTGAGTACTGGAGTTGAGATCAGTCTTATCTCACAATTGATCTCAGAATCGGAGGATACTGAAGCTGATTGACTAAATATACTTACATCATTGATGAAATTTTAATCTTTTCCACTCTCGACTGATTACATCAGAAATCAAACATTGCTAGTGGATGATTCTGGAATCTACTATCAATGATAAGAAATGATCATGTATGAATCTCACAACAAGAAAACTCAACTAAATCTAAGACTAAGATCAAGCCTATCAAGTGGGTAATCTTGAGATTTGATAACAAGAATACTCAACTGAACCCGAGACTCAGATCAAGCCTATCTGATGGGTGATCTCTAGATCCAATAAAAAGAATACTCAACTAAATTTGAGACTGAGATCAAGCCTATCTAACGGGTGATCTCGGGATCTGATAATGAGATTACTCAACTGAATATGAGACTGACATCAAGCCTATCTGACAGGTGATCTCAGAATCTGATAATGAGATTACTCAACTGTATATGAGACTGACATTAAGCCTATCTAATGGGTGATCTCTAGATCTGATAACAAGAATACTCAACTAAATCAGAGACTGAGATCAAGATTATCTGACGGGTGTTCTCTAGATCTAATATTGAATAACTTTATATGTGACCAAGACTATTTGATGGGTGGTCCATGAATCAATGGAACTATCTAAGTTCCTCACTGAGATAGATGACTGTATCTAATAGTCCTTATTTCTAAAGATTGATACCGAAACTGCAATTGTGGGAAGTAGTCACTTAAACGACATGCCCCGGAACTTAGCTAGTGGGGTCTAACCTATAACCCCAGCTGGAAGGGTATCAATATCATGCCATGGGTAAATACCTCTCTGGTAAAGCCTATCTGATGCGTGACCCTCGCAGGAAGTCAAGCCTAAGGAAAAATAATAGTCAAGACTATATGACGGCTGACCAGCCTTTCCTGATGGGTGATGTCTGTATCCTATGCTGGCTAAGAAGTTCTAGAGTTTAGGGATTGCTCCTAATAACACTGCCTCTTTGATGGGGAGTCTCCATGCCTGCCCATGCTCGGCGCTAGCTACTACGCCCAACTAAAATATTCTTAACTGATTCTTAACTGAACACAAATGAAGCTGAATCTGTAACTAGTCATATTTCTCGACTGATCTAACTGAGTTAAGATGAATTCACTTGGTTTCGTATCTGATGGAATACTACTGAATCTCGTAATCTGGCTGAACGATACTGAGCTCGGGAGAGATTACTCAAATACTACTGAGAACTGAACTGAACACTTGAATACTACTAGATCTGAGCAAAGTACAAAAGTGAGGCTAGATTACTAGTGGTACTGAGATTATAGGGACTTCTTAGATTTCTTAAGTTCAATATCTGTTTGAGAGTACTTAGTTTTATAAATCACTGAGTTCTAAGAGTCATGGCTTAACTAAGATTATCGAGAAAACTTACACCGGCTCTATACTGCAGCTAATTTGTCGGGTATAAATACCCCCAGGACTCGATAACATAAAAGTAAAACATAACCATTCTTGAATAATCAAGAGTATGGACTTTCATTCACCATCATAATCACTAAAGCATCTTTACAAGTATTTAGAAATCATAAGCATATGATAGTATAGGGAGACATGCAATAGGCTTATACTCCATTCACCAAAGTCTTGCATCAAACACTTAGCATGCATCAAAGAACACATAGTTGGGGGATTTCATGCTAACATGTCACAATTCATTCTCTAAGGCTTTTCAATAAACACTTGGCATGCATAGGCTTGTACACAATTGGGTATTTCTAGTCAACATGCTATAATGGCTCTAATTCCTTCACATAACCATTTTATCAAACATATGGGGAGCATGCTTTTCTTATTCAACAATTTCTATACTTAATTGACATAAACATACCACTTAACAAGCAACTTGAAGAGAGTTTATCATGAACATCACATGAATATCACATACTAGGGTCAAATCTTGAAAACTTTAAAAATAAACATGAATAGTAAACTCAATAATAGCATGAACATCAATTTCAACTCACATGAATCATGAAAACCCATAAACATAAAAGCTTTGGAATTTAGAAAAGGGTTCTTGAGTTTCTTGGGTAAAGGGGACCCAAGAATCACCATCTGCATACCTTAGTTTCTTGATTCATGAAAAGTTAACAAAGGGATCTTGACGATTGGTGTCTTGATTTAGGAACCCTAGCTCTTGTTCGTGAACAACTTTGAGTAAAAACAAGTATTTTAGGTTAAAATGAGGCCAAATCCCGTGTTAAGGAGTATATATAGGGGTAAAAAATGACCATTTTCTCCCATGGAATTAAACTGAAAAATCCCCATTTTACATTCTGGCATGATGCACCACAATCGCACTAGCTTACTGGAAATTGGACAATCGACAAAATGCTTGATTGCGCGATGCAGTGGAAATTGCGTAGCCACCTTGGTTGCGAAATGGAAAGGCACCGCAATGCAGTTAAATCGCGTTGGTGCATAGGAAATTGATAACTTTGAAATTAAGCCTTAGTGTGACACGCCATAATCGTGAAGGCTCTGCGATGCGCTAAAGTGCTAGGTGGCACAGTGTCTCACTAAAATGGCTCTAAATCTTCGCCCGAGTGTCGGATTTGGGTGAATTTGGTATCGACATAAAGCTTAATCAATTCTCTACATGACAAAAAGTCAATATTTGGGAAATTCTACTTGGTTTAAAATATTTCTCACTTGTTAAGACACCTCTCAACCTTTTATGGATGGATTAACACTTTATTGAACATGATCTAAGGCTCAGAATAGGAGAAAATTTTGTGAGGTCTTACAATATCTCCCCAATAGAAATATTCATCCTCAAGTGAGACTTGATAGGCTAAGAATACTGATCGACTGAACTTACTAAAGGAACGGGAGTATCTACAACATGACTATGCAACTGGAACTACTGATATTCTAAACTCTTATACTGGACATGCATATTTGACGCATGGAATACTCGACTGAAGCTACTCATAGGCTGAATTCTCATAATAGACATGCATATCTGATGCATGGATGATTAATTGAGTTGTTCTCATGAATGCATGGCTGAATACACTGAAAAACTAAACTCTTTCTACTAAATATGCATATCTAAAGAATGAATGTTTGACTAAACTGACTCTCGAAAGCATGAATGGCTATGCAATAATAACTGATGATAACATCATAAAGAGAGTCTAAATGTGCAACTGAATGACTCTAAGGACACAAATAATTGCAATATCATGGGGTATCTCCCCCTTGGGACTCTATATCCCCCTAAATACACTTTGCTAAGATACTGGGCAGTGCATGGGGCACCTACAAACTGGGTCATGATTGACTGACTGAGATCTGAAACTAATGCACGACTCATACTCACATAATCTCAAAATGAGAGCAAAGGATCTAACAATACATATCATAAAGATGAAGGTCTCATAACATACGAGAATCTATATCAGGGAACCTTTCCTGATCATGGTGGGTCTTAAGCGCATAAAGTCTGTTCTGACACTGACCACTACTGGTACCGAAAAGGACACCCTGTTGATGAAATTATCTACCCCTCCAAGCTATCACTCTACACTCTCTCATTTTATGGGCTGGACTATCACACCTAAAGCACACATCACTGTTGGCTATACATATACCTAGGTGGCTCTTTCCACTTTCCATATAGCGGATATGTACCAACACTACTAGTACTACTCTAGGTTTTGTTGTCTGGCTCCCCATCATGACTGAAACCCCAAAACTTTGGTGTGGGTACACTAGCTGAGGATAGAGCTGGGATTGACAACATCTAACTATGCTGAGAATGGCTACTACCCTGGGACCCTGCCTGAGAGAAACCACAACTACCAATTTTGGCTCTCTAACTCACTCTCTCTCTCTCTTTCTTTAATCTTATCGGCCTCAGTCTGCAGTGCATGCATCATCATCCTAGCAAGGTCCACATCTCTATTAAGCATAGTAGCCCTACACTCTTTTAACACCAACCCGGACACACCAATCACAAACTTACTCATACTCAATGTAGGGTCAGCTATCAAGTTTTGAACATACTTAGCTAACTAGATAACCTTATGAAAATACTCTTTCACTATAATGGAGCCTTGATTTATGTTCATGCACTCTTCTACCTTATCTTCCATTATTTCTAACTGTAAAAACTTATCATAAAAGGCATCTTGAAACTCCTGCCAAGTCACAAGAGTTGCATCCTCCCCTCTACCCTTCTTCCACACTATAACCCAGTTATGAGCGATATCTTGCAACCTATAAATTGCTAACTCTACACTCTCCTTCTCAGAAATACACATAACCTGGGTGATCTTATTCACCTCCTTAAGATAAAGTTATAGGTCCTCACCTGCTACTGACCCATAGAACTCTGGCAGGTTCATTCTCTTGAAAATAATAATTCTAGCTATGGCTAAACCCCCATCTTACTGAGGTGGGGCCATATCCAGACGGTTACCCTGAACATTAGTCACAGCTTGGTTTAGCACCTAAAAAGCTGCCTAACACTCTGCATGTGACAAATTTTTATTCTCAAGATCTACTAGCTGAGGTGGCTGGTCATCAATCCTATAGGCATATCTCTGCGAGGAGGCATACTCTGTACATGGAAAAAAGAGATGGATTAGACTGATAATCAACTTGAGCTCATGCTCACTCACACAACATAAATACTCAAAAAAAGGGAAACTGCTCCAAAAAACATCTATAGCCTTTTTACATAAATGTGGCGTTCAATACACCCATGCACAAGGCTCTACTAGAAGCGGCTTTTCAGACTCCCTAGGACACTATTGAACCTTAAGCTCTGATACCAAGTTTGTAAAGACCCGATTTACTGGAACTAAAATATCACACGGTGCTCATGATCCCGAAGGACCACAAGCCAAACCTCTACTGATATCTGTACCTAAAAACTGGATAATATAGATAATAAATGCAAAAACTGGCCATAAGGTTCAAAACATCAAAAATACTCAAAATTGAAACCTAAATACTAATACATCTGTTCGAAAAGGCTCTACACTGTCTGAACTGTGGAGTTCATACGATATGTCCCCAACTAACTTAGTCTATTGAAAATAAACTAAGTCTAATATGATAATAAAATAAGGATCATCCTCGACTGAAAAGGACCTACTGATACGTCTACTACTGTTGACTGGGACTTAGCTGCTAAGGGTACTCTGCATATCACGTCTCTAAACCTATGGTGTCAAATAAAACACCATAGCTCAAATGTGTCAATGTATGAATGTACCAAGTATGATGATGAGGTAAGGCTAAATATAAGGGCTTATGCATAAACAATTACTTAACTGAATAATCATGAGAGTACTGATTAAGAACACATGTATGAATGCACGGACCATAACTGAAATCATCGTGACTCAAAATACTGAAACTCAGATACTACTTTACTACCATCTAAACTTACTACTAATGCCTAAGATACTGAACATTAAATCATTTGATAATGATAACTGAGTAAAGGAATTAAGATCAGTCTTATCTAGCGATTGATCTCAGAATCTAAAGATACTAAAACTGATTGACTAAATATACTCATGTCATTGACTAAATTTTAAGCTTTTCCACTCTCGACTAACTAATCGGAGATCAAACCTCTCTAGTGGATGATTTCAGAATCTACTATCAATGATAAGAAATGATCATGTCCGTATCTGGAAACAAGAAAACTTAACTAAATCTAACACTGAGATCAAGCCTATCTAACAGGTGATCTCAGGATCTAATAACTAGAATACTCAAGTAAATCTGAGTCTGAGATAAAGCTTATTTGATGGGTGATCTCTATATATGATAACAAGAATACTCAATTGAATCTGAGACTGAGATCAAGCATATCAGACGGGTGATCTTGGGATCTGATATTTAGATTACTCAACTAAATATAAAACTGAGATCAAGCTTATCTGATGGGTGATGTCCATATCTGATAATGATATTATTCAACTAAATATGAGACTGAGATCAAACTTATCTAACGGGTGATCTCTAATTTGATAACGAGAATACTTAACTGAATCTGAGACTGAGATCAATCCTATCTGATGGGTGATCTCTCAATCTGATACTGAATAACTTTATATGGGACCAAGTATATCTGAAAAGTGGTCCATGAATCAATTAGAAAAATTTGAGTTCCTCACTGAGATAGATGACTATATCTAACAGTCCTGATTTCTAAAATTTGATACTGAAAATGCAACTATGGGAAGTAGTCACTTAACTAACATGCCCCAAATCTCAACTGGTGGGGTCCAACCTGTAACCCCAGTAGGAAGGGTGTCAATACCATTCCATGGGTAAAGATCTCTCTAATCAAGCATATCTTATAGGTAACCTTCGCAGGAAGTCATGCCTAATGAAATATAATAGTCAAGCCTATCTGATGGGTGACCAACCTTTCCTGAAGGGTGATTCCTATATCTTGCACTGGCTATATAGTTTTGGAGTTCAGGGATTGCTCCTAGTGACTCTGCCTCTCAGACGGAGAGATAAGTATTTCTTCCTTACTTCTAAAATTCTGAGAGTTTACAATTAGTAATTGGAGAATTATTATAGGTTTGCCCTTTTTCCCTTGACTTAACTTATTTATCTCATTTTATTATTTTGATATTATTATGTAGTTCAGTCGATTGATGATGCCAACTGAGACTCATACTACACTTTGTACCTTTTTGTTGTAGATCTAGGTATTAACGACTGTTATTGATGTAATGATTATGTTGGTTGGTGTTCGGAGATAGGATGAGGTATTGAAGTCGGAGTTGACCTTTTCTCTATATTCTATTTTTGGATGGATTTTATATTTTAAAGACTCTTGTATATTGACTTGATAGTACTCATTTTATTTTGGATTAGAGGATCTTGTATCGACCCTACTAGGTCGTGGGATGATATTTCTCTTCCTTTATTCTTCTTTATTTATTCTTTATTCTTATGTTTTGGCATGTGATTTATTTACTTTCATATTTCAACATTTATGAAATTTTCCACTATCTCGCCCATTACCTATAGTTCCTGGCTATGGTTTGGCTTTCCTATTGGTGGGTAAGGTAGGTGACCTAATGACTCATGAAGTTAGGTTGTGACAGATATAACAAAGACTAAAATTATTGATCATCACATTCACGAGTTGGCCTCCGCATTTGCAATGAGTAAACTAAAGTGAAGCTCCTATTCGTGATAGGGTCACCCCTGGCATCATTTAAAGCTATGAAAGTCGAATCCTTTACACTTTCTTATGTTCCAAATTGTCTAAAAACCATATGATGCTAGGAAAATTATGGAGATTGGGCCTTGGGTGTCAGGAGTAATTTGGAGACATCATTTGGATTATTTTTCACCCTTATTTCAACAAGATTCCATTTATTTTCCTGATTCATTCTCTAGTTAGATTTGAATCCCTAGGTTACATTGGATCTGATTTAGGGGTTCATTTGTGCTTGGCTTTCACCCATTTTCGGGGTTATGATCCTTGAGACTAGAGAAATGCATTGACGATTTTAAATTAATAATTTCACAAATGGCTTCCACATGGGACTTTTAGCTTGATTTTGATCATGAGTATTTATATGCAATATGAATAACATTATTCACATATTAACGTATATATTATTATTATTATTACTTTAGAGTCACAACGCTCGGAGGATTCTGAAAAGGGAAAGGCCCTGGTGTTGTAGACTTTTTCGAGCTTTCGATGGCATCCAAGTAGTCTATGCTAACTTTCCTATTAGATTGAGCTTGAGTATGATATTACTGTGTTATTATGATAGATTTTGGTATTTATTAGTGGATTGGTTTAGAATTTTGCAAATTATAGAATTTATTAGCCGATTAGAAATCCTTTTTTTGCTGGAGTTCGGCCCCCCTTCCCCATATTAAATTAGATTGATTAATTATGGATAGTTTAGGATTACTTATCACCTTCATATGGAATTATAAAAACTTAATCTAGGTTTGGATAGGTGTTTTTCAAACCATAGATTTTTAGAATTACTAGCGGGCTCCATCGGTCTTTCTCAAAGGTGGTATGCTTAGTTTACCTCCTTGTAGACCTAAGAAAACTTTAGTTATGACCTTAGATTAAATTTTTGACCTTGGAGTGACTTAATAAAATTAAAGGATTCCAATTAGTTTTATTAACCAAGATAAAGTGGCCTTTCGGCCTTCCAAGCAGAGTACCTAGCATTGGCAGTTAATATCACTTCTCTTATTTATTTGACTGTATTACCTAGTAGTCAAATTAAATTCATTATGTTCTTAGAACTTAATGAAATTTGTTATAATTATTAAGTTCCAGTTCGAGTCTGGCAACTGGTAGCTCCCTTAATATTCATTATATTGGGCTCGTTTATGACATATTTACTTCACTACATTTGTTTACAAGTTCTAGTTCAAATTCAAGATTCATGATCTATATGCGGCACTTTACTATGATGATTCTATTCTTAATTTTATCTCAAGTATGGTAGATATGGTTCAAAGATGGTTTTAGGTATATTGTCACATTGGGCACTATTTAAGATTCCTATTGTCGACATTTTCTCCTTGTTTCCATAAGTCGGGCTTAAGGAGGCTCGATTGGGTTATTTTTCTCTTGTTGGTATCTTTTGGGATTATGGGGGTCCAATTAGGTGATAGTTAGATGGTATTTACTTTAAATTTCTTATTCTGTCTATTTATGTATGTTGATTGAGAGTATTATTTCAGATTTATCTTTATCACTGAGTTCAGTTTATATTCTTGCTTTTTATTATACTTTATTATAATTTACTCAGTTGATGAATGATGCCTACTGAGTACCAATTATTTTGCTACTCATTCTACACTTCTGCATTATTTTCTTATGTAGATTCTAGTGCGAGCTACAACTACTGATGTTTTATTTAGACTTGCTTTTGGGATTTAGAGATAGGGTGAGATTTTATATCCAAAGCCGATATTCCCTCCTAATTCTATTTTTGGAAAGTCTTTACTTTCCCAAGACTACCTGTTTATTGGATACTATTTAGTACTCTATTCTTGTGTCGGGGGTCTATCAAAAACAGCCTCTCTACTTCTTTGGAGGTAGCGATATGGACTGCGTACATCTTACCCTCTCCAGACCCCACTCTATGGGAATACACTAGGTTTATTGTTGTTGTTTTCCCTGTCTTCTAGTACTTTCATTGTTATTTTATTAAATTTTTGTTTTGATGTGCATGTTAAATTCTATGTTTTCTGTCTTCCGTCATTTGGCCTGTTACTTGTCATTTCGGATTATGATTTAGCTTACCTACTTGAGAAATAACGTCAAATAGGTTTAGTAAATGTGTATGTCATTTAATTTTATGTAAAGTATTTGTCAATGTTTATTTTTTGTACTAATTTTATAAGGCTCGTGCTAAGCCCGAGCCCAAACTTAAGTGATTTTATATTTTATGAAATAACAAGATTTAAAATATATAAAATAACTTTAACTTGCAAAGATCATAAAAATTAAGAAATATTAGCACTTTTATGAATGTGTGGGTATATAATTTCTTTAGTTAGAATTAGAAATAAATTTATTGAGAAATTTGAGGCCTGTTTTCCATTTTTATTTTTCTCAGTTCTAGTTCCTCTTTACAACGAGGAAGATGAAAAGGAAATTCTTCAAAGGGATTAACTATTTTCCCTAATGCTCCTTGTTAGTACTGGAAAATGGATAATTTTATTTGTAATTTCAGTTGGCAAGAATTTGTGCTCGGTGGTACTTAAAGCTTAATTTTATACTAAATTGGGGGGAGGGGGGAATCAAATTCACCAAAATGAACATCGAGAATCAATAATTCTTTATATATTGTTTATGCTTAAAAATATAAATTTTCAATTAACGAATAGTGAGATTTTAAAAATAATAGATCTTAATTCATGTCATTAATTTAATTTTTAACTTTATCAAAAATTTTAATTTTCAGTATATAAAATATGTTAGATATTTACAAAAGCAATGGATAAAATTGTCCACAAAATAATTATATTCAATTCATAAAAAAAGATTAGGAAATACATGATTATCATACCCGATTCAATAGAAATAGAATATAATCTCATATAATCACTAATTTTAACCCCTATATTTCCCTCTTCTCCTCTTTAAGAGAGCGCATTCAATTGAAAGGAGTATAAACTCTAGTTCAACATTCATATGTTCATTCACTAGTTCAAGACTCATTTATTTATGCTGAGACCAAGGATTTTCGCTATTGTTCAGTAACCCCTACATTCATGTCATTACTAGGTTCAAGACCTACTCTATTAGCCAGTCATTCAAGTCTATTCAACTTACAATCATATAATCACTAATTTTAACCCCTATATTTCCCTCTTCTCCTCTTTAAGAGAGCGCATTCAATTGAAAGGAGTATAAACTCTAGTTCAACATTCATATGTTCATTCACTAGTTCAAGACTCATTTATTTATGCTGAGACCAAGGATTTTCGCTATTGTTCAGTAACCCCTACATTCATGTCATTACTAGGTTCAAGACCTACTCTATTAGCCAGTCATTCAAGTCTATTCAACTTACAATCTAGTTTTAGTTATACGCCTTTACACCTTCTACTTCCTATCCTTTAGCTAAACTTGACTTTAGGCTCTTAAGTCATGTCACTCACTGCCTTCTAACACCATAATCAGTTCTCATCCCTAACTTTAGGCAAGATTATCCTATAATTCAGTACACATAAAACCAAGTTCATTCTTTTTATGGTAATTAGGTTAAATCATTAGCTTATAGGCTAATAGAGTATCATTATCATCTATATTCACATAATTCACATTACAATCAAACATGAAGTCATAAAAGCACCAAATACCCATTAAAGATTCATACACAACATAATAAGACACAATTAAGCCTTTATTAGATTAATTCTATGTTTTATTCCTCTAAACTATGTGCCCGCAAGACTAAGAATGATTTCTCCCATCAAAATAGGTTATAAGATATTTTTGTATCACTATAGCATGACATGATGTACCTATAGCAACCTGACCCACTACAACACCCTCATCTTTTCAGCAAACACAATCTTCAGCAAAATGGTCATAACATTTTACTCAAGAAGCGGATTAACAAATGGTCAGTTTCATTGAAAAAAAGACTCAAAGGCCATTAGTTTTGTTTGTATTGGGACCCATAACTATTTATATTCTAAGAAAAGTTCTTGTTTGAAGTTTATCCAAGTTTAAACTTAGCCCGAAACTAAATTGGTAAGGATACTTTCAACTTGACTTTCTGCTATGGATACTATATGACCTTAGTATATATCAAATGTACTCCCATACTAAAGATTGATCCTAAAACTTATGATTAATGAGAGGAACATGCCTTTACCATGGATATTTTTAATAATAACAAAATTGGTTGTTATAATAGAACTAATTTACCATCCCTTTATCCCCGAAGGGGCATTGTTGAAGAGAAACGCAAGGTGAAATATTAGAAAAACGTTATTTTTGTTGTTGCTTAAGCGATGCCCTTCTCATTCACTTGCCATTATTTATCATCTAAATCGCCCCATATCAACCTTGCCCTTCCCCAAATCGGTTTTTTGAAATAATGAAACATTTTAGAAATATGATAAATAATGATATACCCCGTTATAACCACCTATGTTGCTATAGTAACATTTCTCTATAGCGTGACTACTTTTTCTTTGGAGCATGTCATTTTAGAAACTTGACCGTCGCTATAGAGACATTGGCGAGGTGAAATGTCTAATTTTGTTTTGAACTCCCTCTTTTCACAACACACCTAAAATCCAAGATATCTCGAACTAACCCATTTATGTCAAGATCGATACAAGGAGTTCCACTCGCCCGGATTCAATTTAAAAAATTCCTTAAGGGTTGTCTATTGTCTTAGACAACATAAAATCAAGATAAACTCTATTACATATACCCAATCCATTCACGGCTTATCCTAGACCATATCTCTCTCTATTTTTTTTTTTCTAGAATAGCCTATCCTAAAAATTCTAACTCCTAACCTGAGGAAAATCTTAACTCAGGCAATTACACCCTAAACAATGATGTAACAAACATAAAGTCACCAAATCCTACATCGTATTTTCTCCTTGATACATCTGCATTAAGGCTCTTTTCACCATTTAATGATTAACGCAAAAGAATAGATCATCTAGAGTATATCCACTAACAAATACATCACTATGGATTTCATTAATACATAGATTCTCCACCACCATTTACATTAGTCTATTAGACTCTCGACAATAAATCATTTATAATCAACCAACTTTTATTTATCACTGAGGACAAGCTATACTTATTTAGCCACACAACTACCTTAAAACTAGTCAAGTTTCCAACCCCAAGATACCTTAATCACTCAGGAGAAATAACAACCAAATATTATCATGACTAAAGAAGGTGGCATGAATATTCAATAAACATCTAATAACTCTATTCCCTCATCCAACCCAACAACCAAGGATCATCAATCATAATCAAGGTATCTCATTACAAGGATCCTAGTAAATCAATTACACCATTTCAAAGATATTAAATAATTATTATTGTGATATAATAAGCATGTGAGGATGTTAAACAATAAACTGGCAATGACAAGTCATTTTACTAATCAATACATGGATGACTATTTCTATGAACAAACAACCATAATTTCACAAATATCTTGGAATCTAGACCATAATCTCATGATTTCCTCATCAACTATACGTTTGTATCAAAATACAAGTAGCTTCAAAATCAACAACAAAAACCACTAAGTCAGATAAATTCTGATGTTCAAATATAAATTTCACCTCATCATACAACATCACCCACCTCAAACCATTAACTTTAATGATAAGGGCTACCGTATTTACCCTTTCATTTACATATCGGCATTCAATCATCAATTGAACCATTAAGTTATTACAAAATTTAAACTCCAATTTTTTTACTTAAGTAATGATCATAAATTTTCATAAAATTTTCTCACCATATGAAAAAATAATAACCCTTTTTCTATGATACTTATTATATACCAACAACTTAAAACAAGAGTTTTTACAAGTATATACCATTTTTCCTTACCATTTTGTCAAGAATAAAGCCATTCCTAATATTTAGCATACCATTTTCCACTTAAATCACATAACTAGAATTTCATTAATCATTTACACGAAGGTAAGTTATGACTGTTCATAATTCATAATATTTATAATAATTTAACAAAATACAAATCCCATAAGCATTAAGATCCATTAACTTTGAGTACCAAATTAAATCTTCATGTTACTACCGATAAGACAAGTAACAATCATAGTCAAATTTCTTCACACACCACATGGTAACTTGCAGCATTCACCTATCTCCAATTAGAAATTAATCAATCAACTATTAATCATAAACACATCAATAAATCATTCTTCATATCTAATTAATAAAACCTCTACTTATGCACTTGATGATCCTGGGTTGGTTATCTAATATATTATACATAGCCATTACATCCAGATACCAATTAGACCTTTTTTCATTGCTTATATCCTTCAAAGCGGATCCAAGTGACATCCACTTGCCAAGTCAAGATACCAATTGGAGTAAAGAGATACCAATAGAACTCAGCCATACAATATCTGAACAATTACATGAGAGATAGGAAAGAAATAAAATAATTTCCTTAAAACACCACATAGTTTTCCAAAGATTAGATGTGGACATCAACACACCAATTCAAAGGACTGTACTCGACATTTGCTCTTGTACTGGGAGATCAATAACCTAGGCTCTAATATCAAATTATCACAACCTAACTTATCAAATCATAAGTGCACCTACTCTAATCAATATAGATAGGAGAATCCCTTACCACCCTTTACACATGATAAGTGGAAATCTTAAGATAAGTAATAAAATACCAAATCCTTATTACACCAGATTTACGAATATAATATGTAGAATTAAAACTAACCAAAGAAGTAGAATAAACAAGTACTAGAGCTTCTAGTATAATAAAGGACAAAATGAGACATAACTTTCACCGTGAATGAGGGGAGTAAAAGCTACTGGAGATTACTGTCCACATCATCTGTGAAACATTAACAAATCCTCCAACCAGACTACACCGCAAAAGGGTATAGCAAGAGTAGTATCCATACAAATAACATGTACTAGTAGCTATCATCGGCCTACTAGGGTAAGATCACGTAGAAACAGTATAGAAATAACAAAAAATATTACTACTTAATTACCAATTTAATTCATAACACTTCCATTCACTTATGTTATCCTTATTCCTTATTTTAACTAAGAGTATTTCCATTCTTATTCCCTTTGATGATTAATCACCTCCATGTTAAGTAGCATCCATCCTAACTCTCACTTATTTAACCTCAATTGTTATTAAGCCAATTTATTTCACTTACGCTTTAATTAACCTTAATGATAAATGAAAATCAAAAGTCACTACCTTGTAACAAATAAAACTATGAGCATAGATTTTGATAAATAACTCAAGATTATGAAAAGTCAAGAAATAATAAGTCAACTCAAACCATGACTAAGTCAACAACCTTGACTCTAACTACAATAATTTCAAAATATATTCCAAGTAATTAGTACATACAAAAATCCCCAATATATCAAGAAACATCATAATCCGATTCAATCAAGGAACCCTTAACAACAACTACAATATAACTTAGTCCACTCATGGAATTAGTATAAACAACAATAATAACAATAATCATATACCCGATCCACTCAAAAAACCATCACACTCATACATACATTGTACATACATGCTGATGGTGCTAAGGTTTCCCACTAGTCATGACCTACAGAAGAGAAGTACTTATCTATGTACTATACAAACATGATACCCGAGCCAATCAATAAATCATATCAACCCATCCCATGAAGAAGTAAAAAAAATGGTACATCCCACAGTAATACTTGATATCACAAAAAATTACAACTACAATGAGAATAAACAATTATACTTGTATAGTCAACAAGCCTATATTATAACCTGATTATATTTGACTAATACTTAGGATATCATTTAACAATTACATTCCTTAAGTATTCAACAATAATAGATAAATCCCAAATACTTGGTCATCTTAAGTTAATCAGTTCATGTAAATGACAATCATACTTTAATACACTAAATTACAACTAGACATGACTCATTATTTTTATCAATTATATCATGTTTGAAGACCGATCCACGCCTTATTCAACAAATAATTATCATGTTTTATTCATTATATCCAAGTACTTATTTTAAGAGAGCACACTCAATCCCGAAGAGCCTAACTATAGTTCAAAATTCAATATGTTCATACACTAATCCAATCATCCTTAATTTATACTGAAACCAAGGATTTCCACTATTATATAATAACTCCTATATTTAAGCCATTACTATATTACAGACCAACTCCTTTAGCAAATCATTCAAGTCTATTCAACTTATAATTAAGTTTTAATTATATTTCTTTATGCCTGCTACTCCTAACACTTTGACAAAATTGACTTTAGGAACTTAAATTATTTCATTGTCTTCTCAAACCATAATCAGTTATCATCTTAAACTTTAATCCAGATTATCCCATGATCCAATACACATAAAACCAAGTTCACCCTTTTATGATAATTAGGATAAATCACTAGATTATAGGCTAACACAGTAACCTATATTCAAATATTTACATGAAAATCTACCATGAAGTCATACAAATACCAAACACCCATCAAAGATTCATACAAAACATAATAATACACAATTAAGCTTTTATTACATTTATCCCATATTTTATCCTTAAAAACTTTGTGCCTCCGGGCCTAAGCATGATTTCCCCTATCAAAATAGGTTATAAATTATTGTTGGGTCATTGTAGCAAAATTTCATCGCTATAGTGACCTGACCTTCTACAACGTCCTTAATTTATGAACACAAATAGTCTTTAGTAAAATGGTGATAGCTTTATACTCAAAAAGTCAGTTAACAAATTGTCGGTTGTATTGGAAATAAAACTTTGTGATATGTAGTTTAGTGAATTCTTAGACCCCTAACTACTCATATGCTAGGAGGATTGATTGGTTGAAGTTGACAATAGTTCAAACTTAGCCTGAAAATAAATCGATAAGGGTACTTTTAACTTAACTTTATGCTACGAGTATTGTATGGTGTTAGTACATAACAAATGCACTATCATACTAAAGAATTAATCCTACAATTATGATGAATGAAAGACACTTATATTTTCTGAAGATATTATCAGTAATGACAGAACCCGTTCTTATAGTTCATGCCACAGATGAAAGTTCTCTACAATCATAATATATTTTTCATTCTTAAATTACATCATACAAAAGGAAATATAAAATGTTAATTTTGTTAAAACTATTTTAGTTTGAAAAAATTAATAAAGTAAATAATTTTGATGAAAAAAATAACAAAAGGTGGGCAAAATTAAAGCTTTTTGGTCTAGTCATCGAATGGCTATTATCAAAATCGTGTATAAATGATGCCATTGGACGATGATTCATAAAGCATGAAGTACTAGTAGCTTAACAAATAAAATTAATTATTGGATATTGGATGTTTATATTTTTCAATTAATTTAATTAAATAATATGTTAGTATAAGAAACAAAATATATTATATTGTAATTTTCTAAAAATGATTTGCTGATAAGTTTAAAAATAGGGAAATGTGAATAGTTCAGTTGATTCATTACCTAAAGTTTCATGTTATTAGTAAATATTTAATTTTCCACTTTGTAATCCCCTCACTAATTCCCATTCCCCACTCTTAATTGTTTCTTTTTCAAAAAAAAAAAAATCTGTTGAACAATTGAAATTTCAAGAAAAAGCTCAATTTTAGTTTTTTCATATTACTTCACATGCACTAAGTGTAAAGGTCCATATGGCAAGAAAGGAGATAAAATAACTTCATCTTTATCAACCAAATATCATAATTTTAGAGGATTCAGAAATTAATGGATGTAATTTATATTCTACGTATTTTCACTTTATAATTAGTATAGTCTAATGGCATATTAAACCTATCTTGTTGATAAGTATTCCTAATTCTTAAACTTTTTAACCACATAATTGAACAATTTTAAATAAAAATAATCGTAAGGAAGAAAGTATTAATAAAGTATTAGAACATATCAAAAGGTTAAAGTAATTCGATATTTTATGAAATAGCATAATTTAAATTATATAATAATATGATTCCACCAAGATCATAAATAGAAAATAATGATAGTTTTATAAATTAGTATGTAATTATTTAGTTGAAGATAGAAATAAATTTAATTTAATATTTATTAATTTTTAATTTCTCATATGATTTTAGTGGCTAAAGATTTGCAAAATATATCTTTTTTTTCATCTTATAGAATGATCCGAAATAAAATATTTCAATGATTTCAAGTTTACACTTTAATAATTATAACTTTAGTTTAGAGTCATTATATAAATTGACTTCATAATGATCCATAAAGATATTAAATGATAATTAAAATATATTAATAGACTATTCCATTTGGTCAATTCATTTGTCATGTTTATTTTCTTACAAACCCTTTAAAGAAATACCCAATTCACCCCATTTTAATTATTTTTTTTGATCTTTTTTCAAGTTCACTAAACAAAAAAAAAATTATGAAATCATCCTATTTATCTTATTTTATTGAAGGTTGAATAATATTCAAAAGAAATCTATAAGGTAGTAGTTGAAAATCACTACAAAATTTAATTTTGTGTTAAATTATTCTATTTTTTAAAGTTAAAATTATTGTTGATTTAAAATGAAGGAAATTTTAATCAAAAGGCAATCTAAAAAATGAAAATAAAAAATTAATTACAAAAATTCAAGTGGAATTCTTAACAAGAAGTATAAGGGAGAAAATGAAAATATGTAAAAAAAAAAAAACCACCATCACTTGTCATGTGTAGTAACTTGAGAAAATTGAAAGTCTTGAATGAAGCATTGATGACATTAACCAACTTAAAGGGCCAAGCATAATTAGAAAACTTAATTAAGTTAATTTTGGACTTGATTAATATTTTTAAAACTTTCTAATCTTTTCAAAAATACAAATCAACTCACACCCCTCTCCTATCCAAATCAACCATCTCTCTCCTATCTCTCGATAGTTTCTCTCAACTCTCTACCAACCAACAGTTTGGCAAAATTTCTCTCTTTAATTTTTGGCGATTTCAACCACCGATGATAAATAGTTGGGCGAGTTCCTTTTCGACTTTCAACCGTCAATTGACGCGACAATAGTGTTCTCCGACGACAACAACTTTGAGTTCTTCATTATCTCATTTCTTATTTTATAGGTAAAATATTATTTCTTTTTAGTTATGAAGAAAAAGAGGAACTTTAGTTAATATCTCTTTTAGTATTGGTTAACAATTTCAATATTTCTTGCTTAAATTTGAAATGTGTATTGAAGAAAACCCTAATTTTTCATTCTTCTCTACTCTTTTTAGTGTGAAATATAATTTTTTGTAGTTATTGTAGTTCTTGTTGTCAAACTATTGATTCGATTTATTGGTATCTGTTGAATTTTTTGAAGTTTAATTTTTGTTGTTTGTGTTTGTATAAACGCAAAACAAAAATATTGGTGATTTTTGGTTACCGTTGATGTTCTTAGTGTGTGTTGTATTGGTGTTTCTGGGTTGATTGATATTAAATGGTGATAGTACTGTTGTTCTATCAAACAAAATCTAGGTACTATTTTTCAACAACAGATAAACTATCTGATGCAATAGATGAACCATCTAATGGAACAGATGAACTATCTAACACAATAGATGAAACATCTGATGCAACAGATGAAAATATGATTCAACAGATGAAAATATGATGTAGCGTATGAAAATCTAATGCAACAATAAAAAACTGATGCAACAAATGAACAATCTAAAAGATTATTTATCGGTTGCAATAGGCAACTCTTCTATTTAGAAGAAATCTAAACAATATTGACAGTTGATAATAGTTCTAACAGATAACTCATTTGGCAAGAGATGAGTGATCTATTTTAATAGATGAGTGATCTATTTTTATGGTTTTTAATGAGTTACTCATCCGTTGCAATAGATTGGTTCTATGCTACAACAGATAACCTAACTGGTGCAACAGATGAGTGTTCTATTTTTATTATTTCCAACAGATTACTCATCCATTTCCATAGGTTGGTTATATGTTACAACAGATAACCTACCTCGTGCAACATATAAGTAATTTGTTTCAATAGATGAGTGATCTTTTTTATTGTTTCCAACGGATTACTCATCTATTGCAACAGGTTGGTTATATATTACAACAGATAGCATACCTAGTGCAATAGATGATTGATTTATTTCAATAGATGGGTGATTTTTTTTATTATTTCTAAAAAATTACTCATTCATTGTAATAGGTTGGTTATATACTGCAACAGATAACCTACCATGTGTAATAGATATGTAGTCTGTTAGAACTGTTATTTTACTATTTTGCATGTTAGATTTACTATTATCCTTTATTAATGGTGCATTAATCAATTATAATCTATTTTATATTCCTATTAATTTTAGATAATATGTCTTTCAAAAGAAAAGAAACTGAATCAAGTCCAATTAAAGAAACAAGCGAAGCAGCTAGGCTACATCCACTGCTCCATGAGCTTTTTTTACAAACATTATCTCAATCTGAAGTAAAAGCTAATGAACATTGGGAGGACAAATATTTCAAAAGAGATTATCCAAATACTAATATCTCATCCGCTAAAGATTTGTTCAAAACCTTAAGCATTAATAGTTATACAGTGTGAACACAGTGCAATAGAGCCACAGATTTAACTAGTAATTTTGTGGTTAAGTCAGCCATTGAAAAATCTTTCTATGCCTTTAGAGAAAACTGTGAGAAAAAAAATTAGATGCGCATTTCAGGAACAACTTCTTTGGGAAATATGTTTATTTGATGGAGCACAATAATGCTTGTTCCCAAATAAAAATGGTATATGATCTTCTCAAGCTTAGGTTTATGTATGAAAATAAAGATAAGATGGATGAGGTGTGGATAAATTACTGTGAAATGCCTATTTGTTTTGGTTGGAAGGAGTTTGCCATATTTACTGGATTAAAATGTTATCCTCCTTCTCCTTCTAAATTTTAACCTATTCTAACCCCCAAAAAGCACTCTACATACCCAAAAAAGACAAAGGCAAGTCGAGTGATCGTGATGACCTAGTGTTTCTAGTTGGTCCAAGATTTAAAAACTTAAATTTGATAGAAGCGTTAAAAGGTAAAAGATTTTCAAAAAAGCACAAGAAATCATTGTGCTTGGTTTGGCTTGTACATAATATTATTTGAGTGAGAGACGTTAACAACAACATACCACTTGATTTAATAATGCTATCCAAGGATCTTTAGGCATTTAACAACTATCCTTTGGGTTATGTGTAATACCCTGAAGTTTCCTAACTAATTTTGTCTTAAGAATGTTAAGTCTTATATTCTAAATTGAATGATGTTTATTCTATGAGAAATTTTTAAGATTTTCACTTTTTGTCATGTGGGAAATTCAATAAGTTATCCATCGATATAAAATTTTCCTAAATTTGATAACTAGGTAAGAAGTTATGACTATTTGAAGTCCCAATCATAAAACAGCGCCATATTGGTTAGTGGCACTCCACCCCACAAGACAAAATGGAAATTGTCCTTTTCTAGTGTTCCAACACAATTTCTCCAGTTCACGTAATACTTTTAGGTCACAAACAAAGTGGCAACATGATGGCACCGCATCACACCATTTCCCTATTTCCCAATTGTCAAATTTTAATGACACGACGCGATAGCGCCGCATCGCACCAGAGGTCCAGGTCATGAAATTTTAACCAATTTAAAAGATGTATCCAGGGTTGAAAATGGCAAATTTCCCAATCCTATTTAAGTCCTTTAACACGATATTCAGCTATTTAGAACCCAAAATATACTAGTTTCTCTCAATTTTCTCTCAAGAACAAGCTAGGGTTTCAATTGGGGATTCAATTTCGAGAAAGTCTCTCTGTCAATCTTTGCTAAATCAAGAACTAAGGTATGTCATGTGTTGATTCATGGATCTCTCTAACCCATGTATCTCAAGAATCTCTTTTCAAAATCTATGATTTGGGTATTTGTGAATGTTCATGACTCAAATTGAATTGAAATTCATGTTCATGATGTTGTGTGGTTTTGATTTGTATTTTAAATTACATATCCAATGATTGACCCTATTATGTGATGATTACATAATAATCATGATAAACCCTTTAATTTACAAGTTGATCGATGTATCCTTGATTATTATATGTGTTGATGATTATATAACCAACGCATGCTCCCCCCCCCCCCCCCCCATGTTTGATTAAATGCCTATTTAAAGGAAAAGTGCCATACTAGTATGATAATATGAAATCTCTATTCATGTACAAGTTATGTATGTCAAGTGTTTGATAAATGTCTTAGCTAATGAATTATGTATTTTTGATATTGGTCCTGTACTTAAGAAAGTCATGCTTTGTCAGTTTCTTTCCATCGAGTCCTGGGGGGACTTGTACCCAAAAAATATAGTTGTGTGCCTAGAGTTCGTGACATATTTTAATGATATCCTCAGTCAAGACATGATCCATTGAACTTAGTCAGTCATGTGACTTAGTAAAACTCAGTAATACAATAATATCAGTATTATTCTATCAGTCAACGGAACTCGGTAAATTGGTCCAGTTTAGTTTAGTAATCTATGTTTAGTGTCTATTCAGATGGGAGTAGAAACTAGAACCAAGTGAACCCAAGGATGGGAACACACACTGCTAGATGAGGGTGTGATTCTTAGAAGTATTCCTTACATTCTAGAACTATGTAGCCAGCATAGATTAAGACATCAACATTGTCAGATGAAGGTTGATGAGGTGGATAAGCCCTATCAAATGAGGCCCCTACTATTCTCTTTCGAGGATACTGTCAGATGGGGGTCACTCACAGATTATCCTTACCAGTGGCGTGGTATTGACACCCTTCTAATTAGGGTGACAGATTGGACCCTAACTCAGCAATAATGGCGTATTAAGGGCTTATTGGTTAGATAACTATTCCAACAGTTTTAGTTACAAAATTAGGACTATTAGATAAAGTCATTCGGTCTCAAAAATAGAACTCAGATAGTTCTTCAGATTTTAGGACTGTCAAATACAGTTAACTCAGAACAGTATGAAACTCAGATTTTAGGACTATCGATACGGTCACTCAAGTCATTAGTTATATCATTCATCAGAATTCAGTTATCAGTTAAGTTAGTTAGCAGTAAATTTATGTTATCATGATCTTAGATATAGTTACAACGTATTTATGCATGTATTCTGACATTCATATTAGTCAGTTAGTTAGTATTGTTCATGCATATGAACCTCATGCATTCAGCCTACCTTCCATGCATACCAGTATATTCAATGTACTGACGTATTTGCGCTATGGTATCTTATGCCATAGGTTCAGAGTATAAGATGTAGAGCATCAGTAGCATTCTAGTCTCAGCAGTCAGAGTTAGCAGTAAGTCCTCATCTCTTGAGGACATGATCATTTATTTATTATCTCATTAAGTAATTTATTAATTGGAGTTAGTTGGGACATGTCCTATCAAGTCCTCATTCAGATAGTTCAGTCAGTTAAAGGCTTTCGAAACTATCATGTTTAGACTATTATGTTATTTCAGTTTTGTTTTGGGAATTTCATACCCCATTCAGATGTTATATCTTTATCACTTATGTTATAGTCTTGAACTTTATGGCCTTTAAGCTCATGTTTCTGCAATCATACAATATATTATAAAGTATACAGGTAAAGATATCTGTCATGGGTTAGTTGGTTGTTCTTCAGGGTCGTGAGCACCATAAAGTTTTTTGGGTACCATATACAGGGCATTACAAACTTGGTATCAGAGTCAGGTTCAATAGAGTCCTAGGAAATATAAAAGCCGCATCTAGTACAGTCTTGTACATGGGTGTATTGTGAACCAAATTTATGTGCTGGAGGCTATAAGATATTTTTTGAACAGTTTCACTTCTTTCAGTATTCATGTTGTTCCAGTGAACATAATCTCAAGTCAATCTCTCTGTCTAATCTATTTATCCCTTTCTTCTACAGAACATGCCTCCTAAAAGAAGAAATAGGAATCGGTCAGCCCCTCAGCCTGAAGAACCTTTCGACGAGCATGTTTCTCATCCAAAGTTAAGAGCTGCATTCACTACTTTTGCTTAGTCAGTTGCTGCTCAGAATAAATGACCAACCATTATTTCAGCCAACCCAGTGGCTAATTCAGTTGCAGCCAGGATTCGAGACTTCACCCGAATGAATCCTTTATCCTTTGCCAGGTCTAAGTCAAATGAGGACCCTCAGGAATTCATCGATCAGGTTCAAAAGGTTAAAGATTATGGGGGTGTCAGCTGTTGAGAGTGTAGAGCTAGCTACATATTAGTTTCAGGATATTGCTCACACTTGGTACAAATAGTGGAAGTTAGAAAGGTCAGTTCATACTGGGCCTATAGAGTAGGAGGAGTTTGTCACCGCATTCTTAAAGAGGTTCTTTCCCCTATAGCTGAGAGAAGTAAAGGTGTTAGAATTCATCATCCACAGACCGGGAAATATGATGGTGAAAGAGTATTCTCTTAAGTTTACTTAATTCGCCAAATATTCCCCTTATGTTGTTACAGACAGCAACGCCAAGATAAGTAAGTTTGTTTCTGGGGTGAATGATAGTGAGGTCAACGAGTGTAGGTCTGCGATGTTGAATAGTGACATGACTTTAGCCAGGCTTATGAATCATACTCAGCAGATAGAGCATTACAAGATTAAGATGATGGAGAAGCAAATAAGAGAGCAAAGATAGGTAGTTTCAACTTTGCTCAACCTAAATTAGAAGGAGGAAACCATTCTCAGTTTTGTCCTAAGTCGTCAGTTCCAGCTCATTCTTCATCTAGTGCTCCAGCTCCTAAGTTCAGGGATAGTAATAAAGATAGGGCGCCAGGCTCTAAGTCTTAGGTCAATGCCAACAATGCTCGAACTAATCCCCTTTGTTAGACTTTTGGTAAGAACCACAAGGATGCTTGCAGAGCTGGTAGCGATGTCTATCTTGAATATGGCAAGCCAGGCCACAGAGTTAGAAATTGTCCCCAGTCAGGTTATCAGGGTCAACAGAATCATTCTTCAGCTCAGTTCAGTCGCCCAAATCCGCAGGGTGCTACTTCCAGTGCTACTAGTGGGCAACGCCAAAATAGAATCTATGCTCTACAGTCCCAGAAAGATCAGGAAAATTCTCTTGATGTGGTTTCTAGTATGTTACAGATCTTTCATGTTCATGTTTATTCTTTGCTAGATCTTGGAGCTTCTTTGTATTTTGTTACTTCTTATATAGCAGTTGATTTCAGAGTCAGTCTAGAAATTCTAGTAGAGCTCTTTTCAGTGTCTAATCCAGTGGGAAAAACTATTATAGACCGGTTGGTATGTAGGAACTATCCAGTTATGATATTTTTGAATGTCACTTTAGCAGACTTGGTCGAATTAGAGATGACTGATTTTAATGCCATTCTCGGCATGGATTTGCTTTATTCCTACTATGCCACAGTCAACTGCTAAAATGGAATAGTCCAGTTTCAGTTTCTGAATGAACCCATCCTAGAGTAGAAGGATAGTGTATCCACTTTCAGAGGTCAGCTTATGTCCTACCTTTGGGAATGGAAAATGATTTCTAAAGAATGTGTCTATCATCTTGTTCGAGTTAAGGACAATAGTTATGAAACTCCCAGTCTTGACTCAATCCTAGTCATGAATGAATATTCAGATGTATTTCCTAAAGATCTTCCAGGGATTTCTCCCGAAAGGGAAATAGACGTCGGCATCGATTTTCTTCTAGATACTCAGCCTATATCTATTCTTCCATACAGAATGGCCCCAGCAGAACTCAAAGAATTGAAAGAACAGTTGAAGGATCTCTTAGATATGAGATTCATCAGATTCAGTGTGTCCCCGTGGGGTACACCAGTCTTATTCAGTCGTACTCGGTATGGTCACTTCGAATTCCTAGTCATGTCCTTTGGTCTTACCAATGCCCCATCAGATTTTATGGACTTGATGAACCGTGTATTCAAGAAGTACATGGACATATTTTTCATAGTCTTTATAGATGATATTTTGGTCTATTCTCATAGTGAGCATGATCATGCAGACAATCTCAGAATCGTACTTCAGAAACTCAGATATCATCAGCTGTTCGCCAAATTCAGTAAGTACGAATTTTGAATAAGGTCAGTAGCATTCCTTGGCCATATCATTTTAGGTGATGTCATTATAATAGATCCTTAAAAGACCGAAGTGGTAACAAACTAGCCCATACCTCTCTCTCTATCAGATATCAGGAGTTTCTTGGGTTTGGCTGGCTATTACAGGCATTTTGTTAAGGGATTTTCTTTTACTATATCTTCTATGTCCAGATTGACTTAGAGGAAAGTCAAGTTTCAGTGGTTATATCCTTGTGAGAAGAGTTTTTAGGAGTTGAAAACTCGACTCACCTCAGCTCCAGTCCTACTCTTCCAGATGGTTCAGATGGTTTTATAGTGTATTGTGATGCATCCAGAGTAGGTTTGGGTTGTGTCCTTATGTATCATGGTAAGGTCATAGCCTACGCCTCTAAAAAGCTTAAACCCCATGAGAAAATTATCCTACTCATGATCTTGAGTTAGTAGTCGTAGTATTTTCCTTAAAGATTTGGAGGCATTATCTATACGGCATTCATGTAGATATGTTCATAGATCATAAGATCCTTCAGTATGTCTTTTCTCAAAAAGATCTCAATCTTTATCAGAGAAGGTAGTTAGAGCTCTTGAAAGATTATGACATAAGTGTTCTTTATCATCTGGGCAAGGCGAATATAGTGGCCGACACTCTCAGTAGACTGTCTATGGGTAGTTTTGTTCATGTTGAGGATAGTAAGAAGAAGTTATCTCAGGAAATCCATCAGCTTACTAGACTAGGCATTCGCTTAGTAGATATAGAGGAGGGTGATATATGGGTTCAGAGTAGTTCAGAATCATCTCTAGTTTTTTAGGTGAAAGAAAAGCAAGATAGAGATCCCAATTTAGTCAACTTGAAGTAGTCAGTTAAAGATCAGAAAGTGGAGGTTCTCTTCTAAGGGGGAGATGGTGTTTTGCGCTGTTAGTTTCATCTGTATGTTCCAGCTGGAGATAACTTAAGCTAGAGAATTTTTGCAAAAGCACATGGTGAGCACTACTCTATTCATCTAGGGGTCACAAAGATGTACCGCAACTTACAAGAGATCTATTGGTAGAGTGGGATGAAGAAAGATGTTGTAGAGTTTGTGGCTAAGTGCTCTATATATCAGCAGGTTAAGATAGGGCATCGGAAACGTAGTGAACCTTTAAAGGAGTTCATTATTCCTACTAGGATGTGGGAAGAACTAAACATGGAATTCGTGACGGGTTTGCCTTAAACTCTTTGTTAGCATGATTTAGTCTGGATCATTGTAGACAGGATGACCAAGTCAGCTCATTTCCTCCTAGTTCATACCTCTTATTCAGTCGAGGATTATGCCAAACTCTACATCATAGAGTTGGTTAGATTATATGGTTTTCCATTATCTATTATCTCAAAAAGAGGTGCCGAGTTCACCTCTCAATTCTGGAAAGTGTTCCAAAAGGGTCTTGGTACCAAAATTTATCTTAGTACAATCTTTCATCCTCAGACAGATGTTCAACCAGAAAGGACCATTCAAACCCTAGAAGATATGCTAAGAGTATGTGCAATTGATTTCAAGGATCGTTGGGATGACCACTTGCCTTTGATTGAGTTTTCATACGACAATAGCTATCATTCCAGTATTTGGATGGCTCCATTGGAATCTCTCTATGGTAAGAGGTACAGATCTCTATTCGGTTGGTTCAAAGTTAGTGAGGCCTCAGTTATAGAGCCTGACTTAGTATTTGATGCCTTAGAGAAAGTCCATTTGATCAGAGAAAGACTTTGTGCTGCTCAGACCCGACAAAAGTATTTTAGAGATGTTTATAGAAAGGATCTCGAGTTCGAGGTTTGTGAATATATCTATCTAAAGATCTCTCCCATGAAGGGAGTGAAGATGTTCGGCAAGAAGGAAAAGCTCAGTCCCCGAGGATGAATGTTCCTAAGGGGGAGATATTGTAATACCCCTAAAGTTTCCTAACTAATTTTGTCTCATGAATGTCAAATATTATATTCTAAATTAAATAATATTTATTCCATGGGGAATTTTCAATATTTTCATGTGGGAAATTCAATAAGCTTTCCATTGATATAAAATTTACCTAAATCCGATAACCGGGTAAGAAGTTATGACTATTTCAAGTCCCCATTGTAAAACAACGTCCTATTGGTTAGTGGCACACAACGCCACAAGATAAAATGGAAATTTTCCTTTTATAGTGTCCCAGCATTATTTCACCTATTCACGCCAAAATTCCAGGTCACAAATAAAGTGCCAACGCAATGGCTCCATTACGCGCCATTTCCCCATTTCTCAATTGTCAAATTCCAAAGACATAGTGCGATAGCACCGCGTCATTCTAGGGGTCTAGGTTGGGAAATTTTCACCAATTTAATAGACACGTCCAGGGTTAAAAGGGTCAATTTCCCACCCCTATTTAAGCCCTTTAACATGAGATTTAGCTATTTGAAACACAAAATATACTAGTTTCTCTCAATTTTCTCCCAAGAACAAGCTAGGATTTCAATTGGGGATTCAATTTTAAGAAAGTCTCTCCGTCAATCTTCAGTAAATTAAAAACTAAGGTATGTCATGTGTTGATTCATAGGTCTCTCTCACCCTTGAATCTCAATAATCTCTTTTCAAAATCCAAGATTCGGGTATTTGTTAATGTTCATGATTCAAATTGAATTGAAATTCAAGTTCATGTTGTGTGGTTTTGATTCATGGTATAAATTATATACTCCAATGATTGACCCTAGTATGTGATGATTTGCATAATAATTATAAACCCTTCAATTCAACAGTTCATTGATGTTTCCTTGATTATTACATATGTTGATGATTGTAAAACCAAAGTATGCTCCCCCCTCCCCATGTTTGATTAAATGCCTATGTGAAGGAAAAGTTCCATACTAGTATGATAATATGAAATCTCCATTCATTTACAAGTTATGTATGTTAAGCGTTTGATGAAATGCCTTAGCCAATGAATTATGTACTTTTGATATTGATCCTGTACTCAAGAAAGTCATGCTTTGTCAGTCTCCTTCTATCGAGTCCTAGGGGTATTTCTTCCAAAAAAATATATTTGTGTGGCTAGAGTCTGTGTCATGTTTGCACGATATCCTTAGCTACGCCATGATCCATTAAACTCAGTCATTCATGTGACTCAGAAAAACTCAGTAATACAGTAATGTTAGTACTATTGCACCAGTTAATGGAACTCAGTAAATCAGTCCAGTTCAGTTCAGTAATCCATGTTCAGTATCTATTTAGAATGGAGTAGAAACTAGTACTGCGTGAACCCAAGGATGGGAACACACACTATTAGATGAAGGTGTGATTCTTAGAAGTCATCCTTGCATTCCAGAACTATATAGCCAACATAGATTGAGACATCAACACTGTCAGATGAAGGTTGATGAGGTCGATAAACACTATCAGATGAGGGACCTACCATTCTCTTTTGGGGAAACTGTCATATGAGGGTTACTCACAGCTTATCCTTACCAGTGGCGCGGTATTGACACCTTTCTAATTGGGGTTACAGATTAGACCCCAACTCAGCCATATTGGCGTATTAAGGTTATGTCTTTTACATAACTACTTCCTATAGTTTTAGTTACAGCATTAGGACTGTCAGATACAGTCATTCAGTCTCAGTAATAAAACTCAAATAGTTTTATAAAATTCAGGACTGTCAAATACAGTCAACTCTGAATAGTACAAAACTCAGCTAGTTCAATCAGATTCAAGACTATTAGATACAGTCACTCATGTCATCAGTTATATCAGTCATCAAAATTTAGTTATAAGTCATGTTAGTTATCAGTAAATTTATGTTATCACGATCTCAGATATAGTCACGATGTAGTCATGCGTGTATTTTGATGTTCATATTAGTCAGTTAGCATATTGTTCATGCATATAAACCCTATGCATTCAACCTACCTTCCATGCATACCAGTACATTCAAAGTACAGATGCATTTACGCTATGGTGTCTTAGACCATAGGTTCAGAAGAATGAGCTCCAGAGCATCAGTAGCATTCTAGTCTTAGCAGTCAGAGTTAGAAGTGAGTCCTCATCACTCAAGGACATGATCATTTATTTATTACCTCATTAAGTAATTTATTATTTAGAGTTAATTGGGGACATGTCCAATCAACTCCTCATTCAGACAGTTCAATCTGTTAGAGACTTTCCTGATTATCATGTTCAGACTATCATGTTATTTGTATTTTGTTTTGGATATTTCATACCCCATTTAGATGTTATATCTTTATCAGTTATGTTACAGTCTTGAACCTTATCGCCTTTCAGTTCATGTTTCCGCAATCATACAGTATATTATACAGTATATAGGTACAGAAACCAGTCATGGTTTAACTTGTAGTCCTTCAGGGTGATGAGCACTTTGTAGCATTCCAGTTACTATATCTGGGGCGTTATATTATGAAAGCTTCAAATTGAATGTCAATTATTTGTTGACTCCGTTAATGCCAAAGACAGTCAAATTATATGGTTTTCCATGGGCTTTCATAATAAATATTTTCTTTATTATGATATGATTTATTTTTTTTTATTCAATAATGCTTTTGATTTATTGATGTTATTTTATAGGATTAGGCATTTGAATCCATTCCTTATTTGAGACAACAAGTGATCTACCAAGAAGAAGTTTTCTATCAAAGAATTTTGAGATGTTTGTTGGCCAAAACTGATAAAAATGCAAAATTTTTTGATCTCTCAACCCCTCGAAGGAATAAGCAAGTCTAATTCTAATTAATTTTTATTTTTAATTAATGATTTTTTTAATAATTTTATCATTATTTTAATATATGTACTGATTTATTTTGGATTGTCCATCCGTGGCTTGTTTCGACCAATTGAGAGTTGAAGATTCCATTTTTTCTTACTTTACGGTTTGTGTAAACTTTATTGGACCCTAAGATCATTGATAAAATAAAAAAGGAATTGTTTGGAGCAACAGTCATCACAAGGAAAATAATTTTGGATGATTGGCTTGCTATTGTTCATGATGGTTGTAGTAGTGGTAGTGGTAATGGTGCTGCTGTTGTGGCTAATGATGATCCTCTTATAGTTTTTGAAACAACAAATAATTTTGATTATGATCATACTAGTTAAACAGATTTTTCCATTCTAGTGAATGTTCTACATGCAAATGTCAAGACTGCAAGGCGAAACATAATATAGTGATTAATGCTATAAATACATTAACTTTTTATATAAAGAAAGTAATATCTAAGAGGGGTGTCATTCCATCAAAAAGGATTTCATATCTATACACTCCACTAGAGATCATGGTGGCTAAGAAGAGAAGGAAAGAAATTTCCAAGGCATCATCAAGCATCGAAAAAAGCAAAATTACAACTACTCTGTCTTTGTCTTGCACCTTTGATCAGTGAACAAGGGCCATAGGAGAGCAATATGAGATGAAGAAGGTGAATGTATATTATCTGTCCCAACAAACAAATGCATATTTGTTTCAACAGATGATACATCTGCTGAAAATTATCAAACAAATATATATATTTTTGCAACTATTGTCTAACTGTTGCATCAAATATATTATCTGTTTCAATAGTTGTCTTACCTCTTGCATCAGATGTGTTATATATTGCAACATATGTCTGTTTGTTTCAATAAATTAAATATGTCTTATTAATATTTTAATTTTTACCAATAAATGAGTTATATGTTGCAACAAATGGGTATTCTATTGAAATTATTGTACAACTTTATTTTACCTATTCAAATTTTTTGCAACAGAAGATCCATCTATTGCAACAGATAGATAATTTATTGTATATCTATGATTAGCATTGAAAATTCTTGCATTTCAGGTAGATGTCATAGTAGAAGCTATTGTTGAACAATGTTATATCACAGTTGATAATCCATCAATTGCTTCCAAGGAAGAAAAAATTAGAGCCTATCATTTTGGGAGAACGAAAGAATTACCCATTTGAAGTGTTCAACATCTCGGATGAGGCTCCAAAAAAACTAACAAAGTTGATCATCGACTATTTAGAATGGATTGCTAATGGGTTGTTAAAGCAGTATGTCGGCAGGTACATAAATCATTTTTAAAGATATTGATATATACAATTCTTATTGTAAGAACATGAAATTAACACATATAAATCATGTAAAAGACAAAATGATGACACTACAAAGTGAATAATTGAAGTCTTGATTTTGATATGTTCGACTTTGTTATTGCACATATCGGAATGAAGGATTGGTTCTATTTGATGTCACAGCCCCAAACTTTCTAGAATGATGGAGTTTAAATGCCATACATATTGTTATTAATTAATACTTTCTTTAATTGTATCTTTGTATTCATTTTATTGCCATATAATCTGAAATGTTTGATAATATGTATAGCACATCGATGTAATTTGTTGCTACCTCTAAAAGAAGGCCAAGTAGCAAACACAAGAATAAGACAGATACACGACAGGAAATTATTTGTATAGAGTTTACATTAATAATGCCTACAATAGGTATTGTCAACAAGAGCCAAAAGTTTCCCAAAATGAGGAATCCATAGTCATCATCATCAAACATTTTAGCATTGTAGCTGGCATACCTTAGAATTTGGTCAACAAAGTGTACATCCCAATATATTATGGTGATGAATTCTATTAGGTGTTGGCTGTTATCTCTCTAAAAGAGAGATGCATCCGAGTTTATGACTCGATGATGTGAAGGACATGTTTTGGGCCGTCGTATGAGATACAAAAATTGGCTAAAATATTGCCTACTTACCTTGATATGAGTGGCTTTTTGGACAAAAAGTTTGTAATGATTGGTCGGAGATTAAAGCATACTAGAATAAAATGGATAATCCATTTGATGTGGAATATATTGAAGGAATTGATCAACAACCCATTGGTATCCTATAAGTATCATGATATTTTTCATTTCATAAATTTCTCAACTCTTACATGAATTACAACATATGGATTATATATTTTTTTTAAAACGCAGGGATTGTAGTCTTTTTGTTACCACTTATGTCGAGTATTTGAGTGATGGATTACAAGTACCAAATAATAGACTTGAAGTTGTATTACTCCACAAAACATATGTTTCTCTTTTATGGAAATACGGAGAAGCAAAAGTGTAGAAACTGTACGCAAGCGATAATAAACATCCACGATGACCAAAGCCAAATTTCATAGCACGGAATGAAGAATAACTTGTCCATATTGAGTGTATCCTTATAGATTGATTCTTTCAAAGTAATAAACTCTCCTTAGGAATTGTTGGAACCAAAGGTTAAATTGTTGATTTATTTGTAGAGTATATCATCTGTACCCATAATAATTTTTTTACATTTCATTTATTTGTTGAGTTATTTCATGTAATTTAGAAAGGCTTTGATTTAATTTATGATGCCTATGAATTTAATTTAATCATTAGTTTTGAACGTATTAATTGAAATGGAAGACTAGATTCAAATATCTCAACATATAATACATCTATTTTAACAGAAGTTATATCTGATGGAAATTATCAAATAGATTGAGACATATGTTGCACTATATAGGTCATCTATTGGAAACTATCGAACAGGTGTTCCTACTATTTTTGTTTTGTTGTAATAGATAGACTATATGTTGCAACAGATTGTATATCTATTGTGACAGATAGACAAAAATATCTGTGCAATGCAACAAATGACTAACCTGTTGAAACAGTTAATCAATCTATACCAACAGATAGACTATATTTTACAACAGATAGACAATCTATTGCATTATACAAAATTCGAATTTTTTCAAACATAAAAAAGTCCCACTACATGTAAAGTGAAGTGGCTTGAAATAAAAACTTGTTATGGTGTTTGTCTTTGTACATATTCTTCATTATACACAGGCTTCAAGTATCTAGTTTGTACCCCATAAGCCCAGACCTCTTGCATCTTTTCCACAAAGTCGTTGCATAAAGCGGCCATTTCTCTGCCAGTCAGTAGATATTCAAAGCATGCAAACGTGTACGACCCGTATGTGGCACAATTTTTATTTTTTTAAAGGTTCATGTCTTTGATTCAACCTTAAAAATTCCATTTTTTCTTTATCAGCACTTTCTCTGGTAAATGATCCATCAGTTTGCTTTACCTCTACAAGCTGGGGAACAACTCCAATAGTGGCTGCGTATGGGTAAAGAAAATGCAGTCATCGAGGACAGGTAAATTGCATTCATAAACCATAATCTTTCCCTCCTCGAGAAGTATCTCAATGGTGAGAAAATATCTTACTTCCCCGTTCGTGACTGCAAGAATTCTCTTTACCTTGGTCCAACTCTTGCTATGTGGAAATGGCCTCTTCCCTCTTACATAGTTAATCATATTTTCATCCCATTCAAATGTAGAAACTAAAAAATTAAATCCCAATTCACCAGGAGTGTTAGCTAACCTACTGAGCTCATTATACCTATTCTTGAAATTATTGCAGAAGTTGAGGTTCATTATCTTATCAGCAACATCATAAGCATCTGGGTATGCTAGTTGCCTGCCTCTCATAACGCAGAGAATTTCATCAATATGCTATGTTATAAGAAGACAATTTTTAAATAGGTTAGTAATTGTAAGAAATAAAAACATAGTGGAAAGATTCAACGGATGGTCCATCAGTTGCAGAGGGTACTCGAAATATGTTCACAAATTACCCAGCTAACTCAAACTATGCAACAGAACCACCACAAGTTGCACCAGAATACCCAGCTGTTATAACTGATGACACATTTGTTGCATAGCTTCTTCTTTATAAAGTAGATTAGAAGGCTAGGTTAGACAAAGTAAACTTACCCAATCCACGTACCACTTAGGCATACTTGATATATTCTTGAAGTCTTGGGCATGAAAGATATGTATGATGTATTCTTGTGCAATTTTTTTGGAGTTTGTGGTCCTTCGCAGTTCATTCTTCTCTTCGTTGCCAAGTATCGTGTATATGTCCACCTTCTTCAATAGCCCTTGAACTTTAAAGACTTTTGGAGAGAGAGAAGTTGCAAATTTTTTGTTTCAGATTAGAGAGTATTTGTCTAATTTTTCTTTTCTTCCTCCTAACCACCACTGTAAGAGTGTATGGCTCCCTCACCTTATTGAATGGTATGAAACCCCTCTTGTATTTTAATTCCTTGCATCTTTAGCGATAACCTTAAATTTTTCGAGGATTTTATCCTTTCTATCCTTGCACATTATGAATTTTTAGTAAGAACATAAGGGTGAAGAGGGGTGAGAGGGAAAACTGTAAGGGTGGGAAGGAGCACTATATGGGTGAGAGTGACCAGTGTAAGGGGTAATTTCAATCATATATATTTTTTCTTCAGCATCAATATGCTCATCATCATTACTGGCAGCACCATCAACCTCGGGATGGCTTCCACCAACATCAAAAACTCCACTAACAACACCCCTAGAAGAATCACCCGAATCTGTTGTAGTAGGTTGGCCATGAAGAGCCTTAATATCAAGCTGATATTGCCTAACTGCTCTTCTTATAGCTGTTACTTTAGCCACTTCCTTCTTTATTTTCTCCACCGTTGGGTCTATAATTGTATCAAATAGACCTAGAGTAATAAAATAATTCATCCCCAACTCTTGCTTAGAAGGAACAATCCATGGATGCACAACCTATAAAAAAAGACAGATACATTTAAATTATCTAATAATAATATGCAGTAAGTTGGGTTACATGTTAACATAGGTAACTTATGAAATAGATTATCTATCTATTACAACAGCTAATCTATCTGTTGCAATAGATTAACAATATATTGCATTAGATTACCTATCTGTATCATAATTTATTATAGATAGGAAATTTGTTGAGTCAACTTCAGAGAACCAGAGCAACATATGAGTAATCTGTTGCAAAATAGAAATCATTGTCACAACAAATTACATATCTGTTGTACTAGTTGTAGTAGATGGGTAATCTGTTATAATAGATGACCCGTCTATCACAACAGATGACACATTTGTTTCAATATTTTTCTTTTAGTCAAATTATTTTACTTGAAATAAGACGTACTTCATCATACAGAGGGTTAAAGAGATCAGTCTCCTAATTCTTATGCTGCTTTTTGCAGCCAACCACCTAAGGACCCTTAGATGAGAAACCTCAATTGGGTAATCCTTGGCTTCCTTTCGAAGGGGGGGAATAACTTCAAATTCCCAAGCCTAAAATATGTAAAAGGAAACAAGAAAAGAAATTCATAATAATTATTCAGTATAAATTAATTGATGAGTATACAAATAGTGATTGAATTTACTATGAAAGCTCAAGGAAAGCCGTATAATGTGATCGTCTTTGGGGATAGCTTTGTTAGTAAATATGTGACAGTCAAGTTGTAGTTGTCATTGCCCCAAGGATAATTATTTAATTTCTAAAAATCCTCAGCAAGCGCCCATAAATCATCTTCTATGACATTGTTGACATCTCTCGCCAATATAACAGAATGGGAAAACCAAACTAAGCACAATTGCTCCCTATACTGCTTCTGTATTGTGTTATCCTTGAGATCTTCCATTAAATCCACTTTTTAGCTACGTCCAGCAATGTCCAATAACCCATCTAATTTTTCCTTGAATTTTTTAGTTTTGGTGGGTGGTCGCTTGGTCAATGCCTTCCCTATACTTGATAGATGTCCTTTGGCTATTTTTCTTTCCTTGGACCTTTTGTGGGGTGTTTCATGGATGAGAGTTTCTGTTGGATGATCGCATCTTAAGCCTATCACTATGGAAACTCTTTAACACCAAAACAAACTAGCATGCCACAGTAGTTGATCCAGATTTCGTCTATATTCCCCCCCTCTATGGAACCTTTATCATCCCCAACGTACTTGATCCGGTGCTTGAGAAGTCCAAATACTAGGCTCATTTGAAAATAGGCAGTGTTGTCCTCAAGCAGCTTAAGAAAGTATCCAAAGCATCTCTGCTTAAAAAGTCCGTCTATGTTTTCATTTTTCATAATATTCCTAAATCCATCAAAAGGTTTCCCCAACTGACATTTAAGTACAAGATCACCAGTTAGTTTTGCAGGGTCATCTATCAACATCACAACTTGAAACCTATCAATACTAATAGTTTTGACATGATTATGTTGGGATTTCAATCTTAATTCACATCCCATTGGTGATGCATTATCATAATCTTGACCATCATCCTCTTTCTCACTTTTTACTTCCCGCTCTTCTTGTTTATCATCATTTGGATTATCATTATCTGTCTCACATTCTACTTCTTCCTTCACTGATTTATCTTCTTCTTCTTCCTCATTTTTATTTTCCTCACTAACCTCTATATACCCTTCTCCACCTCCCCTTTTATAACTTTTGTCATGTTTATTTTTCCCTGACTGAGATTGGTAAGGAAATTCCTCTAAATCTATCTGTACTCTAGCCTTTTTTGTTGGATAGTCAGAAGTTGAAACATTTTCAGTTTCTTTTCTTTTAGGAGACATATTTTAACTACAGACAATCGAAAAAACAAAAAATACATTACATCTGATGTCTGTATAATTTTCTTAAAAAAGGTAAGATAAGTTTTAATAAATTATTATACGCCACATTATAAAAAATATTCCAACGGATAACCCATCAGTTGGAACAGATGAGGAATCTATTTGAAGACCTATTTAATATCATCTAACAGATGTTCTACCTGTCGCAATAGATGGACAATTAAGACCACCACCAATGACACCAAGACCATCAATACCACCACTAAGACCACTAGCACCACCAATACCACAACCAATGCCACCAACACCACCACCACCACCAATGCCACCAATACCACCACCAATGCCACAAATCCCATACCAAGGCCACCAAGACTTCCAAAACGACCACCAATGCCACCAATACCACCACCAAGACCACCGACACCACCACCAAGACTGCTAATATCGGCACCAACAACAACATCCACCAATAACACCACAAATACCATCAAAAAATACCCCGGTAGTCAATCAAATAGTGGAAAAAAACTAGGGTTTTCTTAGGTAATTCCTATGTTTTTAGCATCAAAACTAAAAATTATTAACCTATTCTCGAAGATAATATAATTAAAAGTCTTCTTTTTCATCATTGACTAAAAATCCCTAATTTTTAGAATAAAGAACAAATGTAGAACTCTTCTTAAACTCTGTTACCTGCGAAGACAGAGAAAACAATGGATAAAGGTGAGAATGAACTCAAAAATAACAACTATGTGGTCAGAAATGGAAAGAAAATTTATCTATTTTGAAGGGTTGAACAATATGTTGAGTAGCTTTTGTCTGTATTGTTGAGAGAGAAAGAAAAGAGCAAGAACTGGAGATTTGAAATGATAAAATGTTTTTCCCGTAAATGGGTTGATTTTATTTTTTGAAAAGAATGACGAGTTTTAAAATTGTTAATTTGGTTTGAATTGATCTTAATTATTTTTTAAATTTTAAAAGATATAATCTTTAACCATCTCATCATAATAAAGTGTATTAAGTTTAATAGGAACTATGATGAATATTAGGTATTATCTTAATAATAGGTTAATGAGAATTATTTCAACTCAAATGATCGATCGACGACTTGGGTCGGGAGGATCGTAATACCAACATTATGCAATTGCAATGACTCAATTGAAATTGTAGTTGACCCTATCATCCCAACCATAGTTCTAGCTAAATCAATTTAGGTATTATCTTAATAATTAGTTAATATGAATTGTTTCAACTCAGAGTGATCGATCGATGACTTGGGTCGGGAGGAATGCAATACCAATATCATGTAATTGTTAAGACTCAATTAAAGTTGTAGTTGACCCTATATACTCATCCCGTGTTCTAGCTAAATTAATTTAGGTATTAGCTTAATAATAAGTTAATATGAATCATTTCAACACAAAGCGATCGATCGACGACTTGGGTTGGGAGGAATGCAATACTAACATCATGTAATTGCAAAGATACAATTGAAGTTGCAGTTGACCCTATCAAATCATCCCTAGTTCTAGATTAATAGATTTAGGCATTAGATTAATAATAATTTAATATGCATCATTTCAACACAGAGTGATCGATCAACGACTTGGGTAGGGAGAATGCAATACCAATATCATACAATTTGAAAGATTCAATTAAAGTTGCAGTTAACCCTATAAAATCATCCCTAGTTCTAGATAAATAAATTTACGTATTAGGTTATTATAAGTTAATATTAATCATTTCAACTAAGAGTGATTCGATTAACGACTGAGGTCGGGAGGAACGCAATACCAATATTATGTAATTACAAAGACTGGATTAAAGTAGTAGTTGACCCTATCAACGCATTCCTATTTATAGCTAAATTAATTTATGTATATAATAGGTTAATAAGAATTTTTTCAACTCAGAGTAATCGATCAATGACTCGTATCGAGAGGAATGCAATACCAATATCATGCAATTACAAAGACTCAATTGAAGTTGTAGTTGACACTATCAACTCTTCCCTAGTCCTATCTAAATCAATTTAGTTATTAGCTTAATAATAAGTTAATATGAAATATTTCAAATCAGAGTGATCGATCTACGACTAAGGTCGGAAGGAATGCAATACCAACATCATGAAATTGTAAAGACTCAACTGAAGCTGTAGTTGACCTTATTAATTCATCCCTAGTTCTAGATAAATCAATTTAGGTATTAGCTTAATTATCAAATAATAAGAATTATTTCAACTCGGAGTGATCAATCAATGACTCGGGTATGGAGAAATGCAATACCAACATCATCAAACTACAAAGACTCAATTGAAGTTATTATTGACCCTATCAACCCATACCAATTTATAGATAATCAATTTAGGTATTAGCTTAATAATAAGTTACTAAGAATTATTTTAACTTAGAGTAATCAATCGATGAGTTTGGTTGAGAGAAACCCCATACCATCATCATGCAATTACAATGACTCAATTGAATTTATAGTTGACCCTATCAACTCATCCCCAGTTCTAGCTAAATAAATTATATTGGAATCTATTACAATAGATGACTGAGCTATTCAGAATTTTGCAACAGATATTGAGATCTGTTACAACAGATATTGAGATCTACTCAACAGATTATGTATGTTTTTTAAATATCAAATAGATATTTGCATTTGTTGCAATAAATGACTGAGCTATTGGAAATTTTCAAACAGATATTGATATTTATTAGAATAGATGATATATCTCTTTGAAAGTATTGTTTTTTAATTTAAAAGCAATTTTGTTTCCGAAATAAAAAAGATAAATTCCTAAGGCAGTAAAAAATATTTCTTGGATAACTCAAAAATCTCCTCCTTGGGTAGTCTTATCTTGTCTTTTCAATGTCACCCATCTTCTTGTGCCCCTCAAACTTATTAATGAATATTAATGAATATTTAAACCTATCTCTATAATTAGCTATCTTTCAGCCATAAATTTATTCATCTCTCTTCTTTTTCTTTCTTTTCTCTTTAGAGTTATGACAACCACCTCTTTTTTTTCTCTTTTCTCTCTTCTGTCTCATGAGGATCCTTTCAGATCTCTACTAATTTATATCTTTTCTCGACTGAAATTATTATTTTGATACCCTTATTTTTGACATTACATGTATGGTTCATTATTGCTCTTTCATTCTCATCTTCTTCATTGCAAGTTATCTAAATCAATTATTTATATCTATTTTTATTTGATTAAAGAGAAAACATACGATAGGAGGGAACTTCTAGCAAATTTGGCTGATGAAATTGATTTATAGAACATGAGAAGTCTGAATCAAGTGAAAATATAAAAGTGTATCCAAAAATGAATATCCATCTACTGTCACTCTCAAAGAAAAATAATACAGCTAGGAAATTTGCTAGGGAAGTGTGATTAGCTAGCGTAGTTGGAATGATCACCTATATAGAAAATAGCAGAACACCAAGAATATAGCTTTTCAGGCATCAAGGGTTGTAATGATGCACAATAAGTCAAGAAAACTTACTCCAAGAATAGTTAAAGAGAAAATAAGGAATGTAAGTAAAGGCAAAAAGTTAAAATTGCTTCCTATGCCTTGTTGTTTGTGGTTCCGATTAGGTCCACTACTATTAACCTGATTGGAACCACAAACAAGATTGAAAGAAAGATTGAGTATCATTACATCCTTAGCAATATATATATAATTGATTGTGTTTTCTTGTCTTATCATGCTTTCAACATATATTGGAGAAGGTCAGAGGCTTGTTGTAGTATATGAATCTCGATAAGTTTTAAGCTTTCCTCCAGCTTGCTGATTTGGCCTTCAAGCTTGACATTGTCATCTTTTAGGTTAGTATAGAGTTCTTGGTATTTTGTGATCTCGTCGATGAGTAACACTTTGTTTGTAGTTATGGCATTATAAAAGGCCTTCAGAAGGTTTCCAGATCACTTTCTTCAAAATGCTTAAATGATACATGCAGGGTCGTTATGTTTGTTTTAGGTCAACGTGTTGATGTACACTCAAGCAGTGGTCCTAACTGTTGAACAAACCACTTTCTCATTGAACAATGCTCGAGAAAGTGAGTTGTTCAACTATTGGGACCACTACTTAAGTTTATATCAACACATTGACCTAAAATAAACATAGCTACCATTCATGTATCATTTAAGACTTTTAAAGAAAGTATTTGGGAAATCTTTTGAAGGACTTTTACAATGCCACAATGATGAAGAAAGTATTCCTCATCGATGATCTCACAAAAGACTAAGAACTCTATACTAACCTCAAAGACGGCAATGACAAAATTGAAGACCAATTCCGCAAGATGGAGGAAAGCATGAAAATTATTGGGATTCACACACTACAAGAAGCCTGTGATTAGATATGTTGAAAGCATGATAAGGCAAGATAACACAATTAATTATATCTATATTGCTAAATAAGTAATGATATTTAATTTGCCTTTCAATTTTATTTGTGGTTCTAATTAGGCCAATAGCAGTGAACTTAATTAAAACCACAAACAACAAGGCATGGGATGTAATTTAAAATGGCTGCCTGCACTTAGATTCCTTATTTTAACTTCAGTTGCTCTTTGCATAAGTTTTCTTGACTTACTGTACATCATTTCAACCTTTGGTGCCCGCAATGCTGCTTTCTTGGTGTTTTGCTATTTTCTATGTAGGTGATCATTCCACCACGCTACCTAGTCGCAGCTCGCTAGAAAAGTGGTGAGTTACACTATTTTTATTTTAGAGGGAAAACAAACGGATTTTCATTATTAGATATACTTTTATATTTGAACTTAGTGTAGATTTCTCATGTTCTAATTTAGTTGCATCAGCCAGATTCACTAGAAGTTCCTTGCCATCCTATATTTCCTCTTCAATTAGCTCTCAGATGATAGAGTCTTTCATCAACTCCCCTTTCCCTCGCAGGTATTCTCTTACAACTCCTTCTAGTGTAAAATCCTATACTATAATAACCCATCCATATAAATCTGGCCTAGAGGAATTTGTATTGGTTTTCCATTCTTATTTGATGTAGTTCAAGGCTTCAAAGGCCTTCTCAAAGTCCAATGCACACTTAAAGTTAAGTTCAATCGCTCAGCTTTATCAATTCGAACCTATCAAACTTAACTGTACAATACAGGATCTTGTTTGAATGATTAATGCTTAATCGGTTAAAAACTGCATTCACAAAGTCATTATACTTTGTGTGTTGTCCCGATGACCTTATCAGTAATACATAATTCCTACACATGAAAGTGGATCCATCCATCTACATGCAACTTATGCTTCCTAGCCCATTTATGAATTAATTTAAATAAACAAATGACTAACCTATTACAACATATGACATATATGCTAAAATAATCAAATAATTAAAGGCATCCAATACGATAGATGATCAATATATTGAAACATATAACTTATCTGTGGAAAATTAAAATAGATTTATTCATCTGTTGCAACATATTGCCATTATGTTGTAAATTATCAAACAAATAGAATATATTTTGCAACAAATTACCCTTCTGTAAGATTTATTTTAAAGCAGTTTTATCTTCTTTTCAAAACACAATAAAGATAAAATATTATATTTGAAAAGTGAACAGTTTTATTTAATTAAGGGATGTAATTAATAAAAAAGGGTGAACCATTGTGGCTTTTTGACTAACACATTTGAATTCAATCCTTTATAAATAGGTCCCTCCTAACTCGTTTATTCTACTCCACTTCTAGATATGGCTGATCCAAATTTATACAAGGTGATCTCAAGTCATTTTGGGAACTTGAAAGGCAGATTCATGAACTCCAGAGAAAGTTGGACAACTTCAAAGCAAGGCCGAGGAGGGCCCTGCTGTTGCCAGATGACGATTGGCCGGTTGAAAATACTAATAATACTAATAATAATAATAATGATAATAATAATAGTAGTAATAATAATTAGATTATGTTTTTTCTTTTAGCATATATATTTTCTTTTCTTATTTCAGATCTACCTAAGGGTATTTTTTTTATTGTATATATTTGTATATAATGAATTCAAAAATCTATATTTGGTCGACTTTGAATTTTTAATTCTTATTTAATATTTAATTTTCATTATGTCTATTTCTTATTCTCAACATGTCGATAGTTGGAGTTGGGATTGAGCATTTGTGGCAACGGGTGGACAATATGTTGCAATAGATGGTTAATCTGTTGCGACAAATAGATCATATATTGCAATAGATGGTTATTAATATAAAAAGGACTATTATTATTGACATGGTGAAAAGTCATGAATTTTCAATTATTTAATATGAAAAAAGGTTCGAAAATAAAATAATAAGAAAATAAATGATAAACACAATTTATAACCATAAAAGAACGATTATTTAATTTTAATAACTAATTGTGACTTTTCACCATTTTTTTTAAAATATATTTTTAATTTATTTATTTATTATATAATAAAAACATCGCCACATTGGATTAATCAAGGTATATGATGATTATTAAAAAAAGGTGAACAGTCATGACTTTTTGCCTAACACATTTAAAATAGCGGATGAATCAAATTTCTCATCTGTTGTGATTGATGCATCATCTGTTAGAAGAAAACAAAAATGCACCTTCAACAGATGGTCAATTTGTTTCAACAGATGGTATATTTATTACCACAGATGAGTTATCTGATGCAACAGATATACAATCTGTTGCCACAACTCAATAAAGAGGGTTATTAATTTTTTAAATGAAATGATTATTGAAAAGGTGAGAATTCTTTGATTATTTAATTGAGAAAAAGTTTATTTAAATTTAAGAACCAAGTAATAATAATAAGCTGAAAAGTCATGACTTTTCACAATAATAAAAAACTCACTAGTTTGATTTAATTAAGTCATTTCTTTTCACAAAAAATAATTAAAAAATAAATGATAAACACAATTTATAATCGTAAAAAAAATTATTATTTTATTTGAATAATTGATGTTAATATTAAATAGGCGACAAGTAGTGTCTTTTCATCATTTTTTACTTAAATCTATTTTTTAATTTATAAAATAAAATAGTCACCAATTTGGGTTGATGAAAGTATATGATATGATAATTATTCAAAAAGATAGATTATATGTCACAACAAATTGATTATATATTGCAACAGATAGATTTTCTGATGTTACAGATGGTCGATTTGTTGCAACATATGGTATATCTGTTGTCACAAATGGATTATCTAATGCAACAGGTATACAATATGTTATCACAACTCAATAAAAGTGGTCACTGAAAAGGTGAGATGTCTTTGATTATTTAATTGAGAAAATAGTTATTTAAATTTAAGAAATAATTAATAATAACAACAACAATAACAACAGACCCAGTATATTCCCACAAAGTGAGGTCTAGGGAGGGTTAAATGTACGCAGTCCATACCACTAGAGTACTGAGTATACAAGGAAGGTAGGCTGAATACAAAGGGTTTCATGCATGAACAACACTGACTGACTAATATGAACGTGGGAGTGCAAACACACATATATAGAAACTGGGACAGTGAATAGGTGATAGCATGACCGGTAAGCTAATACATGATTTACTGATAACTATCATGGCTGATACTGAAGCTGATAACATGGACGACTGTATCTAACAGTCCTATATATACAAAAATCTGAAGAACGCCCTGAGTTCTTTCACTGAGATTGATACTCAAACTATGGGAAGTAGTGTTTAACCGATATACTCTATGTATGTCGTTATGGCTAAGCTGGGGTCCAATTTTTGCCCCAACTAGAGGGTTGTCAATACCGTGCCACGGGTAAGGACAGCCTGTGAGTGACCCTTATCTGGCGGGTACTCAATGAGAAAGGTGGGAACCCTAAACTGATGGGTTAAGCCACCTCATCAACCCTAATCTAATGGGTTAAAATGTCTCAACCTATGCTAGCTACATAGTTCTGGAACATAAGGATGACTATTAAGAATCACACCCTGAACTGGCAGGTGAGTTCCCATCCTTGGGTTCACTCGGTGCTAACTTCTACTCCCATCTGATGGACTAGACATGAATAACTGACTATGCATGACTTAATCTTACTGAATTCTTTTGTCTAGCAGAATGTTACTGATATCTGACAACTGACTAAGATCATGAGGTTTTCTTGAGTCACATGACTGACTGAATTCTATGGAATCATAGCTTGAGTTTGGATATCGTGAAACATGACATGGCTCTAGGCACACAGCTATAGTTTTCGAGTACAAGTACCCCCAAGACTCGATAGAAGGAAACTGACACACATGACTGACTTGATTATAAGAGTAGAGTCCATAATTTATAATATCATAAGTAGGGATCTCATACTAAGCATGGTTATCAACAATGTATTGTATGGAACGGATTTCATATCACATGGAAGTACTTGCACAATCTTTACATCATGTTCATTGCATAATCATATTGGCAACACATACCAATAGCATGGAAGTTCATGTGGATTGCATGGTTATCATACATCTTGTTCATAAGTTGGATTTGCAATTAAACATAACATAATCTCATAAAAATAGTTCATGAGTATTCCAACAACATTTACAAAGCACATTATAAACTTAGAAGTCATTGGAACATAAGGGAATATCATGAATCCTTAACTTAGTCACAATTTAGCTATATTGCATGATTTCTAGTTTCTTAGGCATTTTATCAAACACCTTACATGAACATCTTAAGCATAGGTGAAATCATCAAATTATACATCATGAACAACCAAATTTACATGTTTCCAACTCATATGATATCATGAATTCACAAAAACATATAAAAATTTCATCTTGGGAATCACCCAATATCAACAACATGATCATCAACACCCAATAATATAGAAATCATATTTTATAATGAAAAAGAGGGTTTTTGAGCTTGATCCATAAAACAACACACGCATACCTTAGGAGGAAAGATTCTTGATGATTAACGGAGGAATTTCCTTTAAATCGGATCTTCAAGCTTAGTTATGCAACCCTAGTTGTTTTTCTCTTTTAGTGCTCTTGGATGATGAGATTTGAGATGAAAATAGGGTTGTAATATTTTTAGAAGCTACATATTTCATGGGGTTAAGTTTAGGGACGTGTAAGGAGTATTTAAAGACTTAATTACCTTTAAAATAACTCAAGACGGAGTGTTTCTTGCACCTAGAATTGACTTAGGCGGCGCCCAAGTGATCACCTATGCTTGGGTTGGGCATAACTTTTCGCTCAGGTATTGGATTAAGGCAAAATTGGTATCGTTGGAAAGTTAATTCGATTCTCTACAATTGGGTGGGTCTAATCAGCCAAAATACCACATTATAATTGATTTATACTCATTACAAGATGACCCTTGCATAATCAAACACTAAAACTTGATGGATTCAAAAACTCTCAGCTTGTATTACCTTAAGTAACTCATATGAACATGATTAATGCATCATAAGCTATCCTATCACTAGGGTATTCATTGTAAGTCATGTATAGGAGACTTTGTACGTAGGAATACTTATTCACTTCCTAGCTTAGAAACATGCGGGGTATTACAATATCTCCCCCTTGGGAACATTCATTCTCGAATGAGAATTTACTGAGAAGGGATACAAGACAATAGAACCTGAACTGAACATGAAGAACTGAAACTTGATATCATGACTGACATGCTAAACATACTGAACTCGTGCATATCTAATGCATGGACAACTGACACATGAATGCATGACTGAGTATGAAACGGTTAATAGGTACTGAGTTTCTACTAGAAACATGAACATGAAACTAAATAAGATTAAGGAGAACTATTACCTTAAGCTTGATCTGAATTGGCGGACAAGAGGTGAGGATACTTGGTATGCATATCTACTTCTGCTTCCCAAGTAGCTCCCTCATAAGACTGATTTCGCCAAAGAACCTTTACTAGAGGGACTTCTTTGTTCCTCAATCTACGAGTCTGATAATGTAAGATTTCGACTAAAATCTCTTCATAGGAGAGACTGTTATGAATGTCGATGCTTTGAATAGGGAAAACAACTGCTGGGTCACCTATGCACTTCTTTAGAAAAGAGACATGGAAGACTGGATGGACTAAGGCTAGATCTGAAGGCAACTCAAGTTCATAAGCTACCTTGCCAAAATAATAAAGAATTCTGAAGGGACCGATATACCGGGGACTGAGTTTCCCTTTCTTGTCGAGCCTTTTCACTCCCTTTATGGGAGAGATCTTAAGATAGACATAGTCGTCGACCTCAAACTCAAGATCCTTTATACGAATATCTACATAGGACTTCTGTCAGCTCTGAGTAGCCCAAAGTCTCTCTCTGATCAACTGAACTTTCTCTAAGGCGTCGAATACTAAGTCAAGACCTATGACTGAGGCCTCACTAACTTCGAACCAGCCAATTAGAGATCTATATTTCCTACAATAGAGAGCTTCAAATGGAGCCATCTGAATACTAGAATGATAACTATTATTGAATGCAAACTCAACCAAAGGCAAGTGGTCATCCCAACTTCCCTTGAAGTCAATTGCACACGCCCTTAGCATATCTTTAAGAGTCTGAATAGTCCTTTCTTCTTGACCATCTGTCTGAGGATGAAATACTATGTTGAGATGGACTTGGGAATCGAGACCCTTTTGGAATGCTTTCCAAAAGTGAGAAGTGAACTGGGTATCTCTGTTTGAGATGAAAAATAGTGGAACATCGTGTAATCTGACCAAATCCCTGATATAGAGTTTGGCATAATCCTTGGTGGAATAAGAAGTACGAAAAGGAAGGAAATGAGCTGACTTGGTCATTCTATTTATAATAACCCAGACTAAATCATGCTGATGACGAGTTCTAGGCAAACCCGTCACAAAGTCCATGTTAACTTCTTCCCACTTCCAAGTACAAATGGTGAACTCTTGTATGGAACCACTAGGTTTCTGATGCTCTATCTTAAGCTGCTGATATGTAGAGCACTTAACCACAAACTGTGCAATATCTCTCTTCATCCCACTTCACTAATAGATCTCTCATATGTTGCAGTACATCTTAGTGGCCCCTGGATGAATAGAGCATCGTGCACCATGCGCTTCTACAAGTATTCTCTGCCTCAATTCATCTACACCTGGAACACATAGACGACCCTGACAACGAAGAACACAATCTCCCCCTTGGGAGAAAACCTTGACTTTCTGATTCTGAACTGACTCTTTGAGCTTGACAAGGCTAGGATCCCTGTCTTTTTTCTCTTTAACCTCAGAAAATAGAGATGACTTTGAACTACTATGAACACATACACCACCCTCTGAAGAATCGACTAAGCGAATGCCTAGTTTGGAAAGCTAATGGATCTCCTGAGCCATCTCTTTCTTACTATCCTCAATGTGAGCAATACTACCCATGGAGAGTCAACTGAGAGCGTCGGCCATAACATTGGCCTTGCTCGGATGATAAATAACACTCATGTCGTAATCCTTCAAGAGCTCTAACCACCTTCTCTGGTGAAGATTAAGATCTTTCTAGGAAAAGACATACTGGAGGATTTTATGGTCTGTGAAGATATCTACATGAACTCCATAGAGATAATTCCTCCAAATCTTCAAGGCAAAAACTATCGCTGCTAACTTAAGATCATGAGTAGGATAACTCTTCTCATGTGGCTTTATCTGTCTAGAGGCGTAGGTTATGACCTTACCATAACACATGAGGACACAACCTAAACCCACTCTGGATACATCACAAAAGACTACAAAACCATCTGAACCATCTGGAATAGCTAGAACTGGAGTGGAGGTGAGTCGAGTCTTCACCTCTAGAAAGCTCGTCTCGCATGAATCTGACCACTGAAACTTACTCTTCTTCTTAGTCAATCTGGACATGGGAGATGCAATAGATGAAAATCCCTCGACAAACTATTTGTAATAGCCAGCCAAACCCAAGAAACTCCTAATATCTGATGGAGAAACGGGTCTGGGCTAGTTTCTTACTGCCTCAATTTTTTGAGGATCTACTCTAATGCCATCACCGAAAACAATGTGGCTAAGAAATGCTATTGATCTTAGCCAAAATTCGCACTTGCTGAACTTAGCAAATAATTTGTGATCCCTGAGAGTCTAAAGAACAATCCTGAGATGGTCTGCACGATCACGCTCTGTACGAGAATAGACCAGAATATCATCTATGAAGACTATAATAAATATGTACAAGTATTTCTTGAACACACGATTCATCAAATCCATAAAAATTGCAGGGGCATTGGTAAGACCAAATGACATGACTAAAAATTTAAAGTAACTATACCGAGTACGGAAAGCTGTCTTCAAAATGTCATATTCTCGAACTCTGAGCTGATGACAGCCTGATCTGAGGTCTATCTTGGAGAAGCAACCTGCACCCTAAAGTTGATTGAATAGATCATCAATCCTGAAAAGAAGATATCTATTCTTGATCGTGACATTGTTGAGTTGACGGTAATCAATACACATCCTGAGAGAACCATCTTTCTTGCGCACGAATAATACTGGTGCACCCCATAGGGAAAAGCTGGGTCTGATGAATCCCTTATCTAAGAGATCCTTCAACTGATCTTTCAGTTCCTTAAGTTCTACTAGTGCCATTCTGTATGGCAGAATAGAAATAGGTTGAGTATCTGGAAGAAGGTCTATGCTGAAGTCTATTTCCCTTTTCGGAGGAATGCCTGGAAGATCTTCGAGAAAGACATCTGAGTATTCATTAACAACAGGGACTGTTTCGAGTCTGGGATATTCAAAACTGGAATCTTTAACATACACAAGATGACACACACACCCCTTAGAAATTATTTTTCTTGCCCAAAGGTAGTAAATAAGTTGACCCCTGAAGGCTGAAATACTACCCTTCTACTCTAGGATGGGCTCATTCGAGAACTGAAACTGAACTATCCTGTTTCTGCAGTCGACTGTGGCATAGAAGGAATGAAGCCAATCCATGCCTAGAATGACATCAAAATCAGTCATCTCTAACTAAACTAAATCTACTGACATGGATTTCTGAGATATCATAATCGGGAAGTTCCTGTATACCCGCTGGGATATGATAATTTTACCCACTGGGGTAGAGACTGAGAAGGGCTCTTCTAGGACTTTGGGACTAATTCTGAAATTCCCTGCTATGTATGGAGTAATAAAAGACAAAGATGCACCTGGGTCTAGCAAATTATAAACATGAACATGGAAAACCTATTACGTACCAGTAACGACATCAGGAGAATTTTCTTGATCCTATCGGGACTGAAGAGCATAGAGTTTGTTTGGGCGTTGCCCACTGGTAGTACTGGAAGTGGCACCCTGCTGGTTCGGGCGATGGACTGAGCTGTAGAATGAATTTACTGACCCTAAAGACTTGACTGCAGACACTCCCTAATCCTATGGCCTGGCTTTCCACAACCAAAATAGACATCACTACCGGCTTTGCAAATGCCCTGGTGGTTCTTACCATAAGTCTGACAAAGGGGATTCGTTCGGTCACTCCTAACACTGCCCTGAGATTTAGAGCCTGGCGCTTTGTTTTGATTGTCATCTCTAAACTTTGGCACTGGAGTGCTGGCATAGGAAGGAGCTGGAACGGTTGACATAGAGAGAAACTGTGAATGGTTTTCTCAATCTGACTTGGGGTGAGCAAAGTTTAAATTACCTGACCTTGCTCATTTGTTCTGCCTCTCCCTAGTCTTAAACTACTGCTCTTCTACTTGCTGGTCATGGGTCATGAGTCTTGCTAAGGTCGTATCACTGATCAGCATCATAGACCTACACACATTTACAATGCTATCGTTGACCCCTGACACGAACTTACTCATCTTAGCTCTATTGTCTGCAACCACATGAGGAGCATACTTGGATAGCTGAGTAAATCTTAGAGAATACTCCCTAAACGTCATATTCCCCTGCTCGAGGTTAATGAACTCAAGAACTTTGGCTTTCCTCAGCTCTTGGGGAAAGAATCTGTCTAAGAAGGATGTGAAAAATTCCTCCCACTCGATAGGGCCTGTATCATCTAACATCTCAGACTTTCACTGTTTGTACGAATCATGAGCAATATCTTGTAACTAGTAGGCAGATAACTCAGCACTCTTAATAGAAGTAACACCCATGATGTCAATGGCCTTCTAGACTTAGTCAATAAAGACCTGAGGGTCCTCATTAGACTTAGACCTATGGAAATATGGAGGGTTCATCCGGGTAAAGTCCCGAACCCTAGCTCCTTTGGGAGTGGCCACTGGATTGGATGGAATGACTAGTGGCCATTCATTCTATGCAACCATGGACTGAGCAAGTGTGGTAAATGAGGCTCTAAACTCCGCATGGGAAACATGTTTGCCCAAAGGATCTTCGGGATGAGGAGCTGGCTGGTTTCTTCTCTTTGGGGCCATGGTCTGGATTAAGAGAAAAATGGATTAGACTGAGATTTTAACTTGTGATTATGCTCACTAGCATGACAAGAATAATGAAGAAATGGGATTGTTACTAAAACATCTTATAGCCCCCCCGCACATAAATGTGGAGCACAACACATCCATGTACAAACTCTACTAGATGCGGCTTTCAAACTTCCTAGGATTCTATTGAACCTTAGGCTCTGATACAAAGTTTGTAACACCCCGATTCGCTGAACCGAAATACTACACAGTGCTCATGACCCCGAGGGACCACAAGCTAACCCGTGACTAATATCTCTACCTGTATACTACCAATCATGATATAATAATGCATAATACATGGAACTGTAAGGCCATAAGTTTCAACTGAATACAATCATGAGGGTAAAAATACCCAAAATAACTCAATCGAAATGTAAATCTAAACGTAAATCTGAAAGCCTCTAAACTATCTGAATAAGGAGTTGAAGGAGCATGTCTCCAACTAACTTCGCAAAATAGAACTGAAGAAATAAATAAATGTATCAAATCATATTGTCCTCAAATCAACTTGGACTCACTATGTCTCTGCGACTGGAATACTACCGCTACTACTAGGCCAGAGCTCGTGTCTCAGAACATATGGTGTAACATAAAAAGAAAGCACCATAGCACAAATGCGTCAGTACCACTGGAGTACTGAGTATACGAGGAAGGTAGGCTAAACAAAAAGGGTTCCATGCATGAATAACACTAACTGACTAATATGAACGTAGGAGTGCAAACACACATATATAGAAACTGGGACTATGAATACGTGATAGCACGACCTGTAATCTAATACATCATTTACTAATAAATGTCATGACTGATACTGAAACTGATAACATAGGCGACTGTATCTGTCAGTCCTTTATATATTGAAATCTGAAGAACGCCCTGAGTTCTTTCACTGAGACTGTTACTGAAATTTTGGGAAGTAGTGTTTAACCGACATGCCCCATGTATGCCGTTATGGCTAAGCTGGGTTCCAATCTCTGCTCCAACTGAAGGGGTGTCAATACCGTACCACGGGTAAGGATAGCTTGTGAGTGACCCTTATCTGGTGGGTACTCAATGAGAATGGTGGGAACCCTAAACTGACGGGTTAAGACACCTCATCAACCCTAATCTGACGGGTTAAGATGTCTCAACCTACACTGGCTACGTAGTTCTGGAACACAAGGATGACTACTAAGAATCACACCCTGAACTGGCAGGTGAGTTCCCATCCTTCGGTTCACTCGGTGCTAACCTTTACTCCCATCAAGAGGGACTGGACATGAATAACTGACGGTGCATGACTTAATCTTATTGAATTTCATTAACTAGCGGAATGTTACTGATATTTGACAACTGACTAAGATCATGACGTTTTCCTGAGTCATATGACTGACTAAAGTCTATGGAATCATAGCTTGATTTTGGATATTGTGAAACATGACATGGCTCTAGGCACACAACAATAGTTTTCGGGTACAAGTACCCCCAGGAATCGATGGAAGGAAAATCACACACATGACTGACTTGATCATAAGAGTAGAGTCCATAATTTATAATATCATAAGTAGGGATCTCATACTAAGCATGGTTATCAACAATGTATTGCATGGAACGGATTTCATATCACATGGAAGTACTTGCACAATCTTTACATCATGTTCATTGCATAATCATATTGGCAACACATACCAATAGCATGGAAGTTAATGTGGATTGCATGGTTATCATACATCTTGTTCATAAGTAGGATTTGCAAGTAAACATAGCATAATCTCATAAGAATAGTTCATGATTATTCCAACAACATTTACAAGGCACATTATCAACATAGAAGTCATTGGAACATAAGGGCATATCATGAATCCTTCACTTAGTCACAATTTAGCTATATTGTATGGTTTCTAGTTTCTTAGGCATTTTGTTGAAAACCTTACATGCACATCTTAAGCATAGGTGAAATCATCAAATTATACATCATGAACAACTAAATTTACATGTTTCCAACTCATATGATATCATGAATTCACAAAAACATACAATGATTTCATCTTGGGAATCACCCAATAGCAACAATATGATCATCAATACCCAACAATATAGAAATCATACTTTATAATGAAAAAGAGGGTTTTTGAGCTTTATGGATGAAAGGGATCCATAAATCAACACTCACATACCTTAGGAGGAAAGATTCTTGATGATTGACGGAGTAATTTCCTTGAAATCGGATCTTCAAACTTAGTTATACAACCCTAGTTGTTTTTCTCTTTTAGTTCTCTTGGATGATGATATTTGAGATGAAAATAGGGTTGAAATATGTTTAGAAGCTACATATTTGTTAGGGTTAAGTTTAGGGACGTGTACGGAGTATTTAAAGACTTATTTACCTTTAAAAAAACACAAGATGGAGTGTTTTTGGCACCTAGAATTGACTTAGGCGGCGCCCAATTGATCGCCTATTCTTGGGTTGGGCGGCGCATAACCAATCTCCTATGGTTGGGTTGGGCGGCGCCGAACTAATAGCCTATGCTTCGTTGGGCGGCTACTAACTAATCGCCTATGCTTACTGTCTCTGACGAAAATGGGCATAACTTTTTGCTCGGGTATTGGATTCAGGCGAAATTGGAATCGTTGGAAAGCTAATTCGATTCTCTACAATTTGGTGGGTCGAAATCAGCCAAAATACCACTTTAACATTAAGTTATACTCGTTCAAAAATGACCCTTATAAAATCGAACACTAAAACTTGATGGATTCAAAAACTCTTAGCTTGTATTACCTTAAGCTATCCTATCACTAGGGTATTCTTTGTAAGTCATGTACTCAAGTATGAATCACAGGATAGGAGACTTCATACGTAGGAATACTTATTCACTTCCTAGATTAGAAACATGCGGGTTATTACAAGATACCTTTTTCATGTCTTAGATAAGTTTTTTTCTTGTTTTTTATGTAAATATACTCAATTGGTAGTATAAATTGTATTACATTCAGACTCTTTTAGTCACTTGTGTTTTTATTTATTTTTTGTCAATTAATGCATGTTCTAGATATGAATAATCCTTTTTGGGACGTTGCTTTTCTGCAAGACATCGTGTGGGAACTTTGGAGGCAGGTTCATGACCTACACTGGGAGTTGGGTTCCATGAGAGCAAGGATGCTCCGAGATATTTGTAGACTGAGGAAGTTGTCGTTGCTGTTGACTGACGATTGACCGACTGGCAATAATAATAATAATAATAGTAATGATAATAATAATAATAATAATCAAGTTATGTTTTTTCTTTTAGCGTGTGTATTTTTATTTATATTTATATTCCAACTACCTACCTAATGTATTTTATTTTTGTTTAATGAAGAATTTGTGTTTCTATCTATTTCTTCTTCTCAACAAACATGTCGACAATTGGACGTAAGGAACAATTTTGAATCCAGTAGCAATTGCAAGAGTTTTGAAATATTTTGTTTGTCTATTGAGTTTTGTGGCAGGAGTTGTTTTATGTTGTTCCAAAAAGATTACTCATATGTTGCAACAGATAACTAGTCTATTGCAACAGAAAACTCGTCTGATGTAACATATAACTAGTTTGTTGCAATCAAAAATTTTCCTAATGCAACAGATAACTAGTCTATTGCAATAGAAAACTCATCTGATACAACAGATAACTAGTCTGTTGTAATAGAAAACTTGCCTAATGCAACATATAACTAGTCTATTGCAATAGATAACTTATCTGTTGCAATAGATAATTCGTCTGCTGCAACAGATGACTCATTTGTTCGATTCATTTTACAGGCACTATATAGAACCTATTCATGAATATAACATATGAATCTTCCGATGAAACATATTATTCACCTATTATAATAGATGAGTTATCTATTTAAACATATGGATCTTATGTTGGATTCATGAACGAGTTTTATCCATTTTTAAAAAACAACAGTTCTAGTGTTCTCAGATCATAATATCAACTAAAAATTATAATTTTACACACTAAAGTCACCTATGAAGTAATTCCAAAGTGATGTACAAAATAAAATTTGACCTAAAAAATTATTCAAGTAGAAACAGTAGTGATAAAAACAACAACAATGATCGACAAGAAGAAGATGAAGTGGATAATAAAGTAGAACATGATGATAATGAAGTTCAAGGTGATGATAATGAAGCAGAAGATGTTGAATAAATTAGCAGCAATAATGAACAACAAAAATCACAAAAAGAGAGAAAAACCAACGGATTACATGAGAGAAAAACACACCTTTTTTCCACTGTTTTTGTTACATTAACTAACATTTAGATCAAAGTGTAAATTTAAAAACATATGAGTTATTTTCAAACTTCTCGAAGTTTCTTAATATATAATAAAGCAATTGTCACATCCAATCAACTATTAGGACTTGAGTCACCTACACCTCATTTTCAAACTCTTTTATCACTTTTAGCTAAATGCCCCTATTAACTTTATTTCACCAAAAAAAATTAAAATGGTAAAAGTACCCCTATAAGAACTATCAATGTTTGTGATCCTTCCTTACATAAAATAAATATATAGCTTGAAAAAGTAAGACAAACTATAACATTTGCTGATTTTAATAAGCAAACCTCTTTTCATATTTATTACTAAAAAAAGAAACTGTTTATAACTGTAAAGAATTATTTTTAGCCACGGAAAATTAGGAAAAATATATTCTGCATTGTTCTTGATATACAAATCCTTTTCCTTTAATAAATAAAGTCACCACCACCTTATGTATTATTTTGAAGAACATTAAGTCTGAAAATATTCAAAGATATACTTGTATTTATAATCATAATGTAAATAAAATCATATCATAAAAATATTCCTTATATGAGACTTCGTGCTGATAACATATTGAAAATAAAGATAATATACAAAAATAAAATAGCAAAGATATTATGAGAGAGAGAGAGAGTAGTAACAATGTAGTACTTCTTCTGTCCAACAATACATAATCATTATTGACTTAACACATAGATAAAAAAATAATAAATAATAAAGATAATTTTACAATATGACTGTAATGGAATGTTCCATTATTATGGAAAATAACTGCGAACAACACCAATGGCTTGAGCTTGAATATAATCTAAACGAGAAGCCAAACCAGCTGCAAGTTCCTTTCACAGCAACCCGGCAACATCCTCAGAGGGCGGCGACATTTCAAAAGAAAGAGTACTACTCATAATCTTTGACAAAGATTGGACATTTTCTTTGATGTCTAGGCTTGTATATATTTGGACATTTTCTATCAAGAGGGTTCCTTTTTGGTCCAGGTCTTTTTTCTTAGAGGAAAGTACATTCAACCTCCATAGGAGCAAACTACTTACAATTAAATGTTTTTTACATAAAATATCCGTCTAAGTTCCTAACTAACTATAGAAAATGCCTTATGCCTTATAGCTTTAGTTATTTATCTCCATTTTTTTTTCTTTTTATATCTCTATTTCTTTTATTTTTTTTCTTCATTTTTTCTTTTTTTATTCTTCTTTGTTCATTTAATTTTTCTTAAAATTATTTTAATCTATATTTTCTTTTTACACCATAAACTAATTCATACTCAACTTTTATTTTATATACTCTTTTTATTTTACTTTTGTCTTTATTTTCTTGTTTTTTCCTTTTTTCCCTTTATTTCATTAATCGTTAATTTTTTTCTACTTTTATACTCTCTTTTTCCTTTTATTGATTCCTTTTATTTTTGCATTTTTAAAATTTTTTATTTATACTTCAACTTTTGTATTTCTTGTTCCTTTCCTTTTCTTTTTAAATTATTTTTCTCCTTTTTCATTCTGTTTTAATCAAATCAAAGTATTCTTTATTTTTTCATTACAACTACATTCATATTTTTTGTCCTTTTTAAATTTTATTTTTTAGTTTTTCATATTTTTTCCTATTTTGTCATTCCATATTATATCTAAATAGTATCATGGTATCATTTTTATTTGCCTAATCCTTAGTGAGATCTCCATGATATCTTCACAGTATCTTTATATAACTTGATGTGCTATAGAAATATAGCAATTTCGATGCTTAAAACTATGAAAATATGCACATTTCTTGGGTTATTTTGTTAGATATGATGCTTTTTGAATATGTTTTGCATAGAACTTGGTTTTGGATATTAAGTTCATGAAAAAGAGGAAAAGAGGTATTTTTGGCTACTTATGTGAGAGTAATAATGTGAGTTCGTTATACTTTACAGATTTTCCTTGACAAAAGCATGTGCGGGAATTAAAAAGGAGCTAAAAAATAACTTTCAGCACTTGCTAAGTCAATATGCAGATAGCATGTAGTACATGTGGACCTCATGTGGGCAAAGCATATGTCCGAAGTCCAAAATTTTGAGAGCTAACCTGAAGGAAATTTTTTTCCGGGCATATGCAGTCACCACAATCGCCCAGCCTCAGGCTGTATATACCACATGCACCCAAGGCCATGCCGCATGTTGTGACCACATGTAGTCACTTACCCCTTTTTTCTCATATTTTACTCAGGCATTAGTTTTAGAGTTTTTCTATGTACATAAATATGCCTTACGTGTTTTTTGATAGAATTTACACACTCTTGATACTTAGAAACATAGTTTGATTCCAAAATTTGATTTTGGTCTTAGAATTCTCTTGTATTGATTTTAGTTGATTAATTTAGTCATGGTTTGGGGTTTTTACTTATTGTTATTGTGATTTCATCTTATGCATTTAATCATGAATGTTGTTGATTACATCATAAGCTTGAGCGGCTAAAATCCCTTAGCTAGGGTTGTGGAAACCCTGGCAGGTTGATAAAGTAGGGAAAGTGCTATCATTGTTCTGAATGGATACCCATGCATGCATTGTATTACCTTCACTTTAATAGTTTTTCTAGAAGATGCAAATGTTATAATCCCACCTAGATTATTGCTACTTACTCTAAAAGAGGATTAGTAACTAGGAAAAGGTAATGACAACACTAATTTGGAGTCTAACGGCCAATCCACACTACTAGGTTACATTTACGTAAGAATCTTAGATTTTATATAATAACTAGAGACTCAAAATTTAATTGTCAATTTAGATCAAGATAATGGTTAGTAAGGCGACACTCTAAGATTGAAAAGGTAAAGGGTAAAATCTTTCTGCTCTTCTAACAAACTATAGAAGGTAGATCATTTAACAATTCCACGTGTAAGGCATTGGGTTAGTTCAATAAAACACGATAAGACTAATGAGTTATGAAGCCCAGGGGAATAGAATCCTAGTGTTTACCTATCATTAATTATAATCTAAGTTGATATTTTCCACTTGTTCTATCTTGCTACTCAAAACCCCCATTTTATATTCCAGTTCTGCTCATCAATTATAATAGTTGAGAGCCACGATTCCACATATTCCCTTGAGACTCGACCCAATTTTTTGTTAGGTTACTATATCTGAAAGCCAAATCATCTTCAAGGAGGAGATGTTGCTTGAACATCACTAAATTTTAATGCCATTATTGGGGAATATGGTGTTGATTTGTGATATAAAGTTGTTGTAGTTTTTAAGTTTTTTTTTATTTTGGGTTTATGTTGGTATGATATGACCCAATGCTAACCTCCAAAGAAGTATGTTGCAGTCGATGTCAAATAGAGTAACCCAATCCAAGTTGGGGTCAAACCTATAAGGGAAATATTAAACACTCTTTCTAACTTTAAAAACTTCACGAGCAATTCTGAAAAGTAAATAGGGGAAATTTGGAGTCAAAAGTAAAAAGTAGTAGAACTTGAATGCTTGAGTGTGTAAACAATAGAAGACAAATACTAGGATTGTGTTCCCCTTAACTTATCAACTCTTTAAACTTCTCGTATTAAAGTAACCTATTCTGCTGTACTACAAGTAAAATTGACAGGCTATGTAATATCAACCATCTTGTAAACATATTATTAAATCTCACCCTATACCTTTTGAGTCTCAAGTGTCGCCTTAATTCCTATTTCCTATAACCTCAGTTCAACTTTCACCTTTTGAGTCTCAAGTTGATTAGATGAGATGGCAGAATTATAAGATAGAAATGAATCTCAAATTATTGTCTTAATCCCCTTTTCCTAATCTTAAACTCCCTTGTTACGATGTTCTCATATACTTTCAATCATCAACCTTCTACAGTAGCTCTGAGGTAAATTAATATGAAGAAGATTAAGATACACACAGCTATAATAGAATAGATGAATCTCCTACTTCCTTTACGTACCTAAGTTGCTAAGGTTTCCACAACCCTAGTCAAGAAGATTAGCCACTCATGTTCATACACCTATCCATGATAATCAATAAATAACACATGTAATTAATTTCTCAATAAAAAGAGAGAGAGAATCCAAAGTGTTTAATTGAATAAAAACCCAAAAACTCAAGAACAAAATCTCAATGATCAAAGTATACTAAAAGTATCAATAGTAATGTAAAGGTGTGTAACCTAATAAAAGAATAACCCTAAGGTATTTATAGTATCTCAAAAAAATAAAGAAATCCTAAAAAAATAGGAAAAGTAAGCCGACACTCATTATGACTCATGTGGTCTACTCGTAATGTCTCCTTATGAGTAGTATGATGCTAATCGTAGGCATTCTAGTGATTGATCTTCAGGGATTCAAGCTTATGTTGTCCTTATGACTCATCATGATATGTTGTAGTTGATACTGATGAATCGTAGTCTTCACTCATCATTACATGAGCCTCAAACTTTTATGGCTTTTAACACCGATCTTTTTATAACTTCTTAGTATGAGTCATAATAAGATCTTATGACACATGGTCTTTTATGACTTCACCTAGGAATGTTAACCTTCGATTCTACTCTCTTTGTGACTACCCATCATAACTCGTAGTGACTCCGTATGAGTCATGATCATGTTTCATTTAACTATATCAGCTTGCCTTTTGCTACTGTTGTGTTCCCGATTAAGGCTATGAGTTGTATCATGACTTGATGACTTGTAGACAAACTCGTAGGTTGATCAGACTTCAAGATATTCAAATCTTTTTCTTCCATTTTTCATTCCAAGCTATTTCCTTCCTAAATTCCCTATACTCAAGCAACAAACATAACATATCCCTCAGAATAACCTAAGTCTAAGGATAAAATCTTTGTTTTAAGCATCAAATGTGTCATATTTCCCTGACGCATCAATACCCTTAATTTAGAATGTTTGTGTGGCTCAGGAAAGAAAACAATCAAAGAAACAGAAATATGATGCTTAAATAGAAAGATCTTTAGCTACCTTTGGCAGTAGATTTTCATCTTTTAGTTTACAATGCATTACTTGTCCTCCTATTTTTAACATTTTCAATAGACCAACTATGCATATTGATTTAGTACATGACATGGCATTACATTAGCAATGGACAACTGGGCATAATTATAAATTACATTAACCGAACAGTATTGTAGTCTAACAACACAACCCTTGTACTCTCACTATCAAAGAGGTACCGTTAACTCAGATAGATCAACAAATTATTTCAGGGACAACCAAGAAATGCTCTCACTCATAAAGAATTTTAAACCAATGTACACAAAATTCTCTAGGCTTGCCTATATATTTTTCTTGAGTTTTCGGGTAGTCGGGATAGGATCACTACAGGACTTTATTAAGTTTGTACCCTAGGTTTGGGATGGTATGGCATATTTTTGGCATTTTTCTGTGTCTAAGCCTCCTTGACACTCCAATTAATTTGGGGTCCACTTAATTTTAAACTTGTTCCTTTTTTTCCACCCTTATTTCTCCCTTTTTATATGTTAAGACAAGATATGGATTCTTATTCTTTGTATTTAGCTCATTTTTCACAATTTTCTTTTCTAGATCCTTTTTTATTTTCCATAAATTTTCTATTTTTCTACCAAACCCATCCTTCTTTTCTATTCACACCCTTCTTCATATCTACTCTATACTACACATCCCTATGATAGCCTCTCCCACTTAGGCGATTTGCCTGAGTTGAGGTTCACAGTTTCGAAGGAGGACTAGGGCAAAAATAAAGTCATTGAAGTTTAAAGAGGTAGGTGAATCAGTGTAAAAAAATAAGTCTATTATGGCACAAACATCGAGATTAAAGGACTCATCTATCATTTGGTTGGGCAATTTATTATAAAGTGGACTAGTAACTAAAAATGACCTATAATCATCTCCTAACCGACCACCCTAGACCCTAGGTAAAATACACCAAGAAAGTTCTAGGTTACATACACACCGGGGACTAGGTAACTCCTCAGGGCCACATTACTAGTTACTACTTATCCTATTATACAATTATTTGAAATGAATGTTTTGTACCGAATTATAATGCCATTATTAGATTCACAGTTGTCCCCTATACATACACATACCTCACAATTAGCAAAATATTCAGGAGGGGTACAAATTTTTCAACATAGTTTTTTTTCAGCACATTTATTCAAAATATGTCTATTGCCATAAGTACAAATTTTCTTCCTACTTGAGCATCACACAAAAAACACAAAAACAACACAAACATGCAAAATATGATGGTTCATAAATTTTTTAAATTGTGGCCTAAAGTTTTTGAAACACTAGCCTACGGGTTTTGAAACACAACAACCACAACCTATGGTGGCTGTGGTATACCTTTACCCCAACTAAAACCTATGCCCTATCCCTAGTGCATTTAGCAATGAATCACAAGGTAAAGGACATACCTGGGCACTCTACACTCCAGCTCATACTTTATCATTATGGGGTCCCTCAGATTGGGTCCCACTCTCCTATCATTGGTGTCATCAACTAGCAGGGCTATCTCCATAGTAGTGGCACTGGTCATTGCTGGTGTGCTCAATTGTGTATTACGTATCGGGGATGTGTCATTACCCATATCAATATCCTTAGTTGGTTTTGAACTACCGATACCAACAGCCATCTCAAGACCCTTTACTTGCCAGACTATTTTACTCATGATTCTATCTCATATCGTTGTTTCAACATTCTCATATTCGATGCTCTTTCTTTTACTTTTCTTGTTATTCTTTTTCTTTACTACTTCTTCTCTAACTAGAACACTCAAAATATTTTTAATTTCTATCTATGGCTCGATCTCCATGATAACAGGCGTTGGGAAATTTGGTCTTTCATGCAATTCATTAACCAGATTTTGCAACATAGCTACCTCAACTTTTACTTCAAAAATTTCAAGAGTTTGGCGACTTCCCAGCTAATGTGTGACTCTCCCCTCAAAACCATACCATCTAATCTTCTCGTGTTTTTCCTACTTTGTTCATCCAGTTTGTTTTTAACCAAGGGTTTCACACCCTCCTCCACTAACTGGTCCGTTTTCTCCAAAGTGGTCAACCTTTTTATAAAATCATTCCACATTATCTGTAAGATCACCATAAAACCTGTCAAAGTTGATTTGGATACAGATGGGTGTGGTGCTTATTATGAGGGATAGGGGGCACTAGTTGTACCTGCTGCATCAGAGGACTAGGCCTCAGACTACTCACCTTCAACTGGAATATTATCAGTGTCATTTATACTAGCAGTGTCAAAATTCATATCCTTATTCCTGAGTATTTTAGCTAATATTGCAGTTCCTTGATTTGCTTACCTAGTCATGGGTTTCACCGCAACTCTAATAAACCCCATATTTTTTATAGTCTTCATCTCAATGTATTGGTCAATATCTAGGAGTTTTGGCACCCCCATCTCTAAGAAAATCAATGTCAATAAACATGGAAATACAAGAATTAGCTTTTCACTGCCCACTTCTCGATCGCATATCTCTCTAGAGATGAACTGTGCAACATTAAACCCATAACCTTCCATGAGCCCTGCTAACTTGATTAAGTAGACTAAACTAAGCAGATTGTCCCCAGTAGTGGGACACAGTCTATGTCGTGCCAATGTCCACCATCCATTAGCTTGAAAATTCAGAGTCTACTTTGCAATATGTTGTGAGGTCACTCCTAGGACACCAACTACTTAACTTTGTTATTCCTTGTTTGTTCTGATAATGTTTTCTATCCATCTAAAATGCATCATCTTGTAAGTTGAACCTATTTTCTTCCTTGTAATCATCCATATTTCATCCATGCGATACTCAATCTCAGCTATTTCCCTTGTGGTTAAAAGTTAGGTCATGCAAGACTCTTGAAATAATTCTTGGGAAAATATTCACCCAAATTCCAAAAATGGTTAATAATGTGATCGGATCACCACCCTTCCATAAGTTTCCCTAGGGGTATTGCCTTTTTAACGCAACTTTGTATAGAATACAAAACTCTCCCAATAATTTTGGGAAAAATTTTCCAGGTGCTGAGTTCATCCACTAAAATTCATACTATTGAAATCGAGTTGCGAAACTAAGAATCTAGGACATGCATGTTGTAGTCAATCTTTTTTCTAGGTATATTCCCCTTCTTGGATTTTTTGTGGTTTGTTTAACCTCCAATCTCGCATTATATGTTCCTGTATTTTGAGGTACCTCCACCATTTAACGATGGGCATCGGAGCTGGTTAAATGGACAATTTCACTTTGGGTTGTGTTAGTGGTAGTTGAACAACAATAGTATTAATATTTCCCTTCTCCTCACTTCCATTTTCTGATTCCACCTTGTAGGATCTTGATTCTTCCGCACCCGCATTATCATCATATTCTTCTTCTTCATTATCATTGCAGTCATCCTTAAAAGATGATGGTGGGTAGGATGGGAAAGTACTTGGATTTTTCATTTTGGGACCCTTTGGAGGTGTTTCCTCTTTTGTGACTACTTTCCTTAAGTTCGTTTCTCCATGGGGTCTTCCTTCCACTTCAGTGGGTATTCTATGAGGTCATCACTTGACTCATCAATTTCCTTATTTCTTAGTTGGTAATTAGGCTTAGGGGTTGGTTTTTTATTCGTGTTCTTCTTTGGGGTTTGCTTGGATGATGAATAACCATTAGGCGTAATGAGTACCCACTTACATCAAACCAATTAGTGAATTCTTAAAAAAAACGAGAAAAAACATAAAATTTAGATATCACTGTACATATACTGGACTGCTTATAACTAAGGGGCATGAGTTGTGACCACTGGGAACGAGTCATAAGGTAAATAGTAGATAAGTCAATGCTTACTAGTTAGGTTATGAGTCCTCCAAAAAGTTATAAGGTTAGTTTATGACTTATTACCAACACTCATAAGCTAACAAGAAACCTGTTGTACTATGCATAATTAACCCTAGTCATTACGACTTCTGCGGATAAGTAGTAAGGATTGATTATGACTCGCATGGCTCGGGCATAACAATTCTAGAACCCACACTCATCTAATCGTCCATGTTATCAGTGGTTACGAGTTTTGTGATGACTTGTCACTTGTTATTTAGAGTCATTAGAAGCCCTATATACACTATAACATGGAGGTTTAGCTTGAGTTGGTTCAAACTTTCAATCCCACATGACATAACACAATTCACTACCCCCTATATTCATCCAAAAACATACTTTTAAAGCAGAAAGTTTGAGTTCACTCTAATTATCATTACGTAGAACAATTTATCATGAAATAGGGTTTTATTACTTATGTATACACATGTTTTATACACCCAAATTACACCTCTCTTATAAGAGAGTAAGCTGTCGCTGTCAAATATAGAACCCAACCAGGTTGGGTGTCAAATCCCACAGGGAATACTATATACTACGTATTGTAGTTGTTACTAGACTGTTGGTTAGAGGTTCCTAAATGGGAAGTTTTTGTTTAAATTTGAAATGATAGTTACAATATAACAATGAAGCAGTATTTGTATTAATATTTGATCACCGAGAATGACAAGTTAGGGTTATGCCCACCTTGAAGCTTTTACTTCTCTATTAACTATGAGTAATAAGGATTTATACATGAAAGCACTTATAAAGAGATGTATTCTAATTCTAAATCAAATTGTTTCTCAACCATCAAGGATTTATTCACCTTAGTTCTCTCGAATTCAAAGTGTACAACCAATCATACGAACTCTCCAATTAGTTAATCCTGCTAAGGCATTAACATGTAAAATAGAGGTTGGAAACCCTATTTTCTTGTCACTACACTCTTTTCCAAATAGTAACTTTTCTATCAAATAAGTTATTGCTATAATGGCACATTCCCTATGTTTGCAACCACGACAATTCAAGATAAGCGAAGAGAGTAATGATATAAGTGGATTAACACATCATAAATTCAAAAACCCATAGCAATAGAGAGTATACTACAAGGTTTCCATAACCGTAATAAATAAACTTAGCTACTCATGAATAAAACAGAAATCACAATAAAAATATTCATCATACGAAAGAACGATCTTAGTGGAAAAGATGAATAGCGGAAATAAGAGAGAAAAACATTTCTCTCTCTCTCCTCAAGCTAAGCCGCTTTATTTTGTTTTCAAAATAATAGAGAATGTGAATCCTCAATAAAAATTTAGCAACAAGTCTTTTAATAGCCTTTTATCTCATAATTTCCTTCTAAGTCCTCAACTTATTATAAATTGCAAATTTACCTGGGAGAGAGTTCCCATGTATCACATTTGGTCCACATTGTAGTTTCTAGGCGCCACATTTGGTCCAGGTTGCTACTCTCTCTTGTTTCATATGCCATCCGCATTCCATAGTCCCATAATATCTTCATCTACCTCATTAATACCTGAAATCATGCTAATCACATTGGTTAGCTCAATTACATAGAAGTAGAGTAAAAACATAATAAACTAGGCACTTTGTTCTCTAAACATAGCTAAAATATGGATAAATTATGGTTCTTAGGTGTATAAATACACCCAAGATGAATATTCAAATTGAGAAATCCTAAAATCTTCTACTAGTTTTTGGATTTAACATAACACATAAAACTTTTTATCATAACATACTTCATTTATTGAAGTTTTGAGTTTCTTGAGTTTGAACCATTTTGGGCCTTTTTTATTGATCAATTTTCTAATTTTGAGAGGAATAACTTATATGATTCGATGATTTGAAGTGAATTCGAATTTCTTAGAGCTTAAAAATCAACAACAATTGAGGGAGTATTCATTTAGAAATATCGTGTGTCTCTTGTTTGTTTAAAAACTTATCTAGGTCGGGTTGATCCGTGACCCTTGAGGTGTAAATATTGGTTAACCAATGCTTATGGGTCTAATACTCCCTCTATAAAGACTCAAAACCTTACTTGGGTCAAAAGTCCTTATAATTCAAGGTGAAGAGTCGTAAATAAAGATTATGACTCGCTCTGAGATTCATAAGGACTCCAATAACCAATTACATGAATGTGATCTAAGTTTTATGTCCTTATGACTCCTCCTCATGAGTCTTAATGTACGGTTATGACTTGTGAAGGGATTATATGGCCTAATTTCTGCAATTTCTGGCTAACTCCTGCAATCTTAAATCCTACACACTGAACACTCATATTACCCTATAGATTATTAAGTACAAAAAATGTTTTACCTTACATGAAATGCTATATTTAATGTCAATGCATGACATGGCTAAGTCGGTGTAACGCCCCGAGAGTACACCCTAGGAATTTTTCGATGCTTACAGTCCTAAGGGACCACAATCTAACCAATGAGGTTGTACCTGCTGTGAGCACTAAATAATACAATAACATACGCGAAAGAACAACTGATAAGCTATAAGGTTTTAAGTAATGAAAACTGTTAAAATATGTAAACCAAGCTGATAAAATAATGTAATAAAGTCAAATAAAGTTTGAATACTGAATAATTGTAGTGTCTGAAATCTTCTAAAATTAGTGAATATAATTTGACAGGATAGGCCCCAACTAACTACAACTAACTACTAAACTGAAAACATGAAGTAAAATAGTCTGTCCTAGAAATATGAGGACTCACCACTGCTACGGCTGATAGTCTGAGAAGTCTATGGGCGATCTGGGAACTGGGCGTTCAACCCTATGATATGATACATCATAGCACAAGAAAAGTGTATGCGGTCAATTCTTTGAATATAATGGTAAGCTAAATGAGGTAGGCTGATATGCATGGTTTCATGAACATGAATAATAACTATGTGTCTGTATAAATATTTATATATAATATGTAAAACTTAATAGAGTGCATGAAATCTGTAGACTCCGAGGATACATGAAGTCCATAAATGTTGAGAATACATGAGATCTTTTAATACTGAGGATGCATAACAAAGAATATAACATGTTATGAATATAATCTATAAACACTGAAATACTGAAGTCTGATAACTGAATCACTGATATCTGTATGCTATGGTCAAGCAACTGAAATTGAATTACTGGACTAAGACTGTGGGAGCTATAATCTAACAGACATGCCCTAATGAGCAAGTTTAGGGTCCAACCTGTAACCCAAATTGGAAGAGTGTTAGTAGTTTTCCACGGGTACTAACGCTAGCTGTGTCGATCTACTATACTGATATATTATCTCAAAAGACTAAGGGTGTCAATCATAACTGAGGGGTGACCCCTATGAGGTAGTCAAGACTAATATCAAGAGTGACTCCTCTTATCCTATGCTATCTATGTAGTTCGGGAGTATAGAGACTGCTACTAATGACTCTGCCTATCTGACCGGGAAGTTTCCATCTCTGTACTCACTCGGTGCTAAATCCTACTCCCTATTGAACTGACTTAGAATGCTTAACTATTATGAGTTTAACTGATTTTAATAACTGACTGAACTGATATTGCTCATATTATGTCTAAGAATGTTCTGAATCTTCTGAGACTATGTAAATGACTATTTTTTTAGGTATTAATAATCCCCAGGACTCGATAGTAATAATAGTAAAATAGTACTAATCTTTAAGGACATAACAAGGGAGCATTTATTTAAAATCCACTCTTGTAGGTATTTCATCAAACACTTGATAGGCATAGTGTACACTAGGCATGAGAATTGTTTATTTCTTGTAGTAGAAGCCCAATTTCAACCCCAATATCACAAATCATGAATTAAATTAGTGGACAACAAATTTTAAACATGTGGAGTGTAATAATCAACATCAATTTCATAAAAACATGTTATATGACAAGAGTTATGAGATTTCATGGTTAAAATTACAATTCCAAATCATAAATAACTTGAAAAGATGATAACTCTGGATTTAAATTGGATACGTGGGCTTCATGGGTGAAAGGAACCCATGAATGAACACTTAACATACCTGGGTGATGAATTCTTGAGGTTTTATGCTGAAATTCTTGAGATTTGATCTAGAATTTAAGGCTAGGGTTCTTGTTCTTGAAAGAGGATTTATTTGTTATAGAGTAATTTGAGAAATAATGAGCAATTAGAGCTCTTTTATGGATTAATTCTGTATTTAGGATGATTGGGTGAGGGAAAGGGACATCAAAGCCCTTGGAACTGAAAACTTAGAACTGACTGAAAAATCCAAATCTTGGAACCTGTCACGATGAGGTAGAATCAGATTGGGCCACTGGAAAATAGACAATTGGGAACTAGACCCTTTCCATGTTGCGGTACAATCGTTGTACCCCACTAGATACGATTTTGGCTCTTGGTGAGATGCGGTGGGATCACGGAGTCACACTAGAAAGTGAAAATTAGGAACTAAAAGTTCACCATGATGCTCTAGGATCACGGTGGTTCACTAGAAAATGATGGATGTCATTTTTCCTATCACCAAGACGCGGTGCTTGTGAATTTGACACACTATTTTACAAAAAAGTGTCATAACTTCTCACCTGAATATCGGATTTGAGTGAATTTTATATTGTTGGAAAGATAATTCAATTTCCTACACATTAGTAAGTCTTAAAATTATAAGTAATGAATATTTTGAAAATTTTATATAGAGATACCTGTGTACAGAGAGCTAAACTGAGCTCGGGAAATATGGAGTATTATAATATCTCTCCTTTGGAAACATTCATCCTAGAATGAGACTGATTAAGCCGAGAAATGTTGATGGACTGATTTTATGTACTGAACATGCATAACCGAAGCGTGATTGAATGACTGAAAATGCTGATAAACTGAGTTTTTCATATTGAACATGCATATCTAATGCATGAGTATATGGCTAAGCGGATTCATAAATTCATGACTGACATGAGAATGATATGCAACTATGACTGAAGTTTGTAACTGTATCTAACCATGGAACTGAGTAAATCTAAGAAAGACTATTACCTCAAGCTGAGTCTGATTTTGTGGAGAAGAGGTGAGGATACTTGGTCCGCATGTCTTCTGCTTCCCAAGTAGCTCGCTCAACGGACTGATTCCACCAATGAACCTTGACCAAGGGAACTTCTTTGTTCCTCAGTCTGCAAATATGAAGATTGAGAATTTAGACTAGCACCTCTTTAAAAGAGAGATCATTTTAAATATCTATGTTTTCTAAAGGAACAATAGCTACTGATCTCCGATGCACTTCTTTAGCAAGGATATGTGAAATACTGGGTGCAGTGAAGCTAGATCTGAATGCAACTTAAGCTCGTAAGCTACTTTTTCGAAATGACTGAGAATTTTTTAACGACCAATATATTGGGGACTAAGCTTCTCCTTCTTCCTAAACATCTTCAATCCCTTCATGGGAGAGACCTTTAGGTACACAAAGTCACCAATCTCAAACACAAGATCCTTTCTCCTCATATCTGTATATGATTTTTGTTGGCTCTGGGATGCTTTAAGCCTTTCCCTGATCAACTAAGCCATCTCTAAGGCATTAAACACTAAGTCAGGCCCTTCTACTGTGGGCTCACCTATATCAAACCAATCAATTAAATATCTATATCTCCTACCATAAAGAGCTTCAAATAGACCCATCTAAATGCTAGAATGATAGATGTTATTATATGAAAATTCAATCAAAGGCAGGTGGTTATCCCAACTACATTTAAAGTCAACTACATATGCACTCAACATATCCACATGTGTCTTAATGTTCCTTTCTGCTTGACAATCTGTCTGAGGGTAGAAGGTTGTACTGAGGTGGACATGGTTACCGATACCACCCTTTTAGAATGCTTTCCAGAAGTGAGAGGTAAACTGGGTTCCTCTATCTGAGATGATGGAAAATGGAACACCGTGCAACCAAATCAACTCTCTAAGGTAGAGTTTGGAATAGTCCTCGGCTGAATAAGAGGTATAGACTAGAAAGTAATGAGCTGATTTAGTCATCCTATCTATAATGACCTAAATAGAATCATGCTGATAATGGGTACGAGGCAAATCCATGACAAAGTCCATGTTCACTTGTTCCTATTTCCACGTGGGAATAATGAACTCCTATATGGACCCACTAGGCTTCTGGTGCTCAATCATAACCTGCTGAAACGTAGATCTCTTAGCTACAAACTCTGCAATATCTCTCTTCATTCCACTCCACTAATAGATCACCCATAAATCTCAGCACATCTTAGTGGCCCTCAGATGAATTGAGTATCGTGCACCATGTGCTTCTACAAGAATTTGCAGCCTCAAGTCATCTACACCGGGCACACACAGTCTACCCTAGCAACGCAACACACCATCTCCCCCTTGGTAGAAAACCACTACTTTCTGATCTCTAACTAACTTTTTTAACTTGACTAGACTAGGATCTCTATCTTGCTTTTCTTTCACTTTTGAAACCAAAGAAGATTCCGAATATTATGACCCCAAACACTACCCTCATTGGAATCAACTAAATAAAAACCTAATTTGGAAAGCCGACAAACTTCCTAAACTAACTTCCTCTTATCATTCTCAACATGAGCAACACTACCCATACACAATCTACTAAGAACATCTGTCACTACATTGGTTTTTCCCGAATGATACAGAACACTCATGTCATAATCTTTGAACAACCCTAACCACCTTCTCTGACATAAATTTAAATATTTCTAAGAGAACACATCCTACAAAATTTTGTGGTCTGTGAACGCATCAACATGCACCCCTTACAAATAATGCCTCCAAATCTTCAAGGCAAACACTACGGTTGCTAATTCAATATCATAGGTAGGGTAATTCTCTTAATGGGGCTTAATTTTTCTGGAGGCGTAGGCTATGACCTTACCTCTTTGCATCAAAACACAACCCAACCAAACTTTAGAAATATCACAATACACAACAAACTAATCTTAACCATTTGGTAACGTCAAAACTGGAGCTGAGGTAAGCCGAGTCGTCAACTCCTGAAAACTTCTCTATAGGTATCTGAAAACTGAAACTTGAATTTGTTGTGAGTCAATCCATACATGAGGGCTACAATAGATAAAAACCCTTTAACAAACCGATGGTAATAGAAAACTAAACCCAAGAAACTCCTAATACCCGTCAGAGAAATAGGTCTAGGCCAGTTTCTCACCGCTTTGGTCATTTGAGAATCAACTCTAATGTCGTCACCAAAAATAATATGACTAAGGAAAGCTACTGACCTTAGCCAAAATTTGCACTTCCTTAATTTAGTGAAAAACCAATGGGCTCTAAGATTCTGCAATGCTATTTTGAGGTGGTCTGTATGATTGTTTTTTGTACGAGATTAGACAAGGATGTCATCTATGAATACTATAATGAACATATTAAAGTACTGATTGAGCACTCGGTTCATCATGTCCAAGAAAGCAGCTGGGGCATTGGTGAGACCAAATGACATGACTAGAAATTCAAAGTGACTATATCGGGTTTGAAATGCTATCTTTGGGATGTCATATTCTCTGACTCTGAGCTGATAATAGCCTGGTCTGAGGTCTATCATAGAAAAATAACTGGCACCCTGAAGTTGGTCAAATAAGTAATTGATACTATCAAGCTTATATTTATTCTTGACTGTGACTTTGTTCAATTGATGGTAGTTTATTTATATTCTAAGAGAACTGTCTTTCTTACGCATGAATTAAATTAGCGTGCCCCACGGGAAAATGCTGGTTCTGATGAACCCCTTTTCTAAAAGGTCCTTTAACTATTTTTTCAACTCATTGACTTTGGCTAGAGCCATTATATATGGCAGAATAGAAATAGGCTGAGTGTCTGGAAGAAGGTCTATTCTAAAGTCAATTTCCCTCTTAGGAGGAACTCCGGGAAGATCCTTAGGGAACACATCTGAAAATTTATTTACTACTGGAACTGAATCAAGTCTGAGAGTCTCTGAACTAGAGTCTTTGACTCGAATAAGATGGTAAATAAATCCCTTAGATATTATTTTCCTTGCCCTAAGGTACAAAATAAATCGACCCCTAAGCATTGTAGCACTACCCTTCCATTCAAGGAATTGTTCATTGGGAAACTAAAACTGAACAACTCTGTTTCTAGAATTAACTGAAGTATATCAAGAATGGAGCCAATCCATGCCGAGAATAACATCAAACTCCATCATCTCAAACTCTACAAGGTCAACTAAAGTAACTTTCTGAGACATTGTGACCAAGAAGTTCCTGCATACCAACCAGGCTACAATTTAAATACCTACTAGGGTAGATACTGAGAAGGGATCTACTAAGATTTTAGGAAAAACTCCGAAGTTGATGGCTATATAAGGAGTTACAAAAAAATAGAAACTCCCGAGTCTAATAAAGAATAAATATGTAAATGAAAGACTTGCAATGTATTAGTAACTATGTTACGAGAATTTTCTTGATCTTTTCGTTACTGAAGAGCATACAATCTGTTAGGATGCTGACCACTGGTAGCACAAAAAGTGAGACCCTGCTGAGTTGGGTGGCCTTTAATGGATTAGATGTTGGACAGACTAGTAGGAATACGTTGGTATTTTTTTCTTGAGTTATATTCCAGTTACAATTAAATTATGATTTCTCTCGAACACCAAGAAAAGACTACTTTTACTTCCCCCTATGGGACCTTTGTATTCAAGAGAATTTCATTTGAATTTTGTAATGTGCCTGCCACTTTTTAGAGGTTTATGTGTCCATATTCTCTGATATGATGGAAGACACAATCGAAGTATTCATGGATGACTTTTCAATAGTTTTGAACTCAATCAATGACTGTTTAAACTATTTGGTCAATACACTGCAGTTATGTGAAGAGTTCAATTTAGTGCTAAACTTGGAAAAATAATACTTCATTCTGAAAAAAGGTATCGTGTTAGGCACAAGATCCCCAAACAAGGTATTGAGGTGGACAAAGCAAAGATTGAGGTCATTGATAAATTGCCACTGCCAGTGTCCGTTTGAGGCATACAGAGCTTTCTAGGTCAAGTAGGCTTTTATCGGAGGTTCATTAAGTCCTTCTCTAAAATTGTAAATCCTCTATGAAAGCTATAGATAAAAAAGGTGAAAATTATATTTTATGATGCTTGTCTCAAGGTTCTTAAATGCCTAAAGAAGTGCTAGATTTCAGCGTCCATCATTGTGTCTCCCAACTGGTCTGCACCTTTTGAAGTAATGTGTGATGAAAGTGGAGTGGCCTTAGGTGCTTTCCGAGACCAACCGAGAGTAAATATAATGCCTCTTATCTACTATACCAACAAAGCTTTAAACCCTGCCTAGAAAAATTATACAATTATAGAGGAAAAGCTACTAGTTGTGGTTTTTGCTTTTGAAAAATTTCTGTTTTATTTGATTGGGACTACGGTCATAGTGCACACTAACCATACAACTTTTAGATAATTGATGTCGAAGAAAGATACCAAATCAATATTAATTTGTTGGGTTCTCTTCCTGTAAGAGTTTGATTTTGATGTAAAGGACCGACGAACAAATAAAATCAGGTTGCGGACAACTTGTCCAAACTTGAGGAGGAGACCATTCAAAAACTAGGGGATAATCTTGAGAGATGTGATGATTTTCTAGACAAGCAGTTGTTGTCGGCATCTCAAAATTTTATTCCCTAGTTTGCCGAATTTGCCAACTTTTTGGCAAGAAATCTTGTCCCAAAAGACCTATTCTTCTAACAACAAAGAAGATTTATGCAAGAGGTAAGGAAGTTCTATTGGGATGATCCATATCTATTTAGAATTTGTGTTGAAAGTGTAATTCAAAGATACATTCCAAAGGTAGAGGTGGTGAGCATTCCGTAAGTTTGTCATTCATCACCAGTTTGGGGGTCACCTTAATGGCACACAAACAACCCCTCAAATTCTATAGTGTGGATTTTATTGACCTATAATCTACAAGGATGCTCATGATTTAGCACAAGCCTGTGTCTAATGTCATTGTCAAGGCAACTTTTCACGACGACATAAACTCCCTATGACACATATTTTAGAGTTTGAGTTGTTTGATATATAGGGGATTGATTTCATGGGCCTATTTATGAGCTCCTATAGCATGAGATACATTCTGGTAGAGGTTGACTATATGTCAAAATAGGTGGAGGAAGTAGTGCTTCTAGAAAATAAAGGTAGTAGTGTCACCGCCTTTTTAAAGAAAAATATATTTCCTCGATTTAGCTCCATGTTCATTATCAGTGATTATGAATCTCACCTCTGCAACCACATATTCAAAGCCCTAATTGATAGATATGGTATAAGGCATAAGGTGGCAACACCTTACCATCCTCAGACAAGTGGACAAGTAAAAGTCTCCAATAGAGAGATAAAGTCCATCTTGGTAAAAAATATGAATGCCAATAGGACTAACTGGTCTAGAAAATTACACGATGAATTATGGTCCTATCGGATAGCTTATAATACCCTCCTATGTTTCTCTCTCTATAAACCTATATATGGTAAGGCATACCATTTTCTGATTGAGCTTGGTATTGAAAAGGATAAATTTTGAGTAGTGTGATGCAACAAATTTAACGTTGAGCAAGGTAAATAAGTGTGATGAATTCCAACTCCATTGTTATGAGAGCTTAGTAATATACAAAAAAATAATAAAGATGTATCATGACAAGAAAATCGAGAAAAAATATTTATACCTAGTGATTTGGTCTTGTTGTATAATTCAAGACTATGCTTATTTCCTAGCAAGCTAAAATGTTAATATACTAGGCCATTCACTGTGGTTAAGTTATTCCCACATGGTATGATAGAAATAAAGCATGATGGTGACATCCCATTTAAGGTAAATAAGCAGTGAGTGAGGCACTATATGGGAAACGTTGAGAAAGTTAGAGCCTATGTTGACATGGACCTTGGCGAAGTTTGAGTTTCCAAGAGAACTGAGTCATGTCATGATGGTAAATTAAGAACTACTTGGGAGGCAACCCAAGGTACATGGAGTCCTAGTGCATCCCATGTATGTCCTTATTTCCCTTGTTTTATACTATTTTCGTACATTGGGGACAGTGCAAAATTAATAGTTGGGGTGGGGTATACCATAGCCACCATGGTTGCAGTATGGTTGTAGAACCAACATGTCCTTGATAATTTTTTTGTATTGTATTTTGTTTTATATTGTGTTGTATTTTTGAGTAATTTGAAGGTTTTTAAGTATTTTGGGTAGTTGTCATTTCTTTATTAATTTTTATGAAAAGTGATACCTTTCCAGAAATTTATGTATTAAGAACTATGTGAATATATATAGTGTTAAAACTATGGGTCTTGTTATGGCATGAGGATTAAGGACATGATAATCACTTGCTAACTGTTGCATGAACCCGATGAGGAGTACTTTGTAATAGTGACTATGTACCATGACTGTGTGAGATACTGCTTAGTTCCCATTGTATGTTGAATTCAAAACTTGCATAATTAGTCTTTCCTAGGTTGAAGGGTAGTAGGTTAGGAAAGGATCTTATGCCCTTTCTTATTTTAGTCCACTTTTAGTCTAACTGTCCTTTCCTATGTGAAATAATATCCCTTGATCCCTATTTTGAGCTTTATAGCCTGTGTTTTTTATTTCACCAATTCACCTTCCCATTTATGTTACAATGAACTTGTTTTGACCTATTCCTTCTTTGACATTGTGCCCCTTAACTTAGGCAAAATACCTAACTTTAGGGTGGCAATATGTAACTCCCTGAATCTGATACTCAAAAAGCTACACGGTGCTAGCAATCCTGAAGGACCACAAGCTAACCCATGACTGATATCTGTAACTGGGTACTTTATAATATACTGTATAAATGCTGAATAAAAGGGCTGAAAGGCCATAATGTTTAAATATCTGATAAAACATAACATCTGGAAATATGGTATATAAATACCAAAATTGAAATAAGCTGTCTGAACATGCTAGTCTGAAAGCCTCTAAACTGTATGAAAATTGTGGAGTTGATGGAACATGTCCCCAACTAACTCTATCCACCAAAACTGAAATAATGAAGTAATGAAATAATCATGCTATCCTCAAATGATGAGAACTCACTAAAAATCTACTGTTGCTAGCTAAATCTGAAGTTAAGAGCGTCCGAACCTATGGTATAAAACACGATAGCGTAGAAGAAAAGTATGCTTCAGTACGTCTGTATGTATTGGTATTCAAAGTAAGGTAGGTTGAATGCATGTGTTTCATATGGATGAGCAATACAACTGACTGAATAACATGAATATAGAATACATGAATGATTATGTAACTGTAAATGAGATCCTTATAATATTGACTACTGAGTCTAAATACTGATAACATGATTTTCGTATAACTAATATATTGTTAACTGAGTGACGGTGCCTGACAGTTCTGATTTTGATGGAACTAGCTGAGTGTCATACTGAACTGAATGACTGTATCTGACAATCCTAAATCTGAAGAACTATCTAAGTTCTTTTACTTAGACTAAGACTGAGCCTCTGGGAAGTAGTTATCTGATCGACATGCCCCTTTTCTTTATAGAGTTGGGGTCCAATCTGTAACTCCAATTAGAAAGATGTCAATACCTTATCACTGGTAAGGACAATCTATGAGGGACCCTCATCTGGTAGTGTACCCAAAGGAGAATGCCGAGACCCTCAATTAGCAGTGTTAATCCACCTCATCAACCATAAACTGTCAGTGTTGATGTCTCAACCTATGCTGACTACATAGTTCTGAAATGCAAGGATTGCTTTTAAGGATTGCTTTTAAGGGTCATACCCTTTACTATTAGTGTGTCCCCTCATCCTTGGGTTCGTCTGGTGCTGAATCCTACTCCCAACTAAATAGACACTGAAATGCACTAGACGGTGTTCACTGAGTTTCGTGGACTGACAAAGTATTATTTAATTCTGTTTACTAACAGAGTTCATGGGATTACTGAGTTTTCCTGAGTCATGTAAGTAACTGAATCTACTGAGTTCTAAAATTAACTGAGAAGATAGTTGATCATGGAATGACTGAGATTATCCTGAAACTGACACTGGCTCTAGGCACACAGCTAAATTGTCAGGTACAAGTACCCCCAGGACTCAATAGCATGATACTAATAAGACATGACACTTTTTGAACACATGACCATAGACAACAATTCATAGCACAAATTTTGGGGATTTTCATGAAGTATTTGTATTCATGAGCATTTCACCGAACCATTACAAGTAATTTAAATACATGGAGCTCATTGTGAAGATAAGGGTAAAGCATAGATTCATCAATTTGGCCGCAATTGAGTCATAAAGCATAATTCTTATTCTTTTGGACATTTTAGCAAACACCTTATATATATAACTTAAGGCTTAGTCATGAACATTAAAATAATACATCATGGAAAATTTTCACTTCAAATACAAGAATTCCAAACATATGCTAAAAAAATTTCATTATAGGTATTATAGATTTCAACTTGGTAATCATACAACAACATAAACATGGATATGATTCAATTCATAACATGGTATTAAAAATTTTTATTTTTGTAAAGGTTTCTTGAGCTTCATAGGTGAAAGGAACCCATGAATCAACACTTTATATACCTTGGATGGAAGTTTCTTGAAGATTAACGGTGGAATCTCCTGGATTAGAACCTTCAATTGAAAACCCTAGACTTGTTCTTAAGGGAATTTGAGAGAAACAATTATATTTTTGTCAAAACTTAGCTGAATCTCATGTTATAGGCTTATATAGGGGGTAGAAATTGAACCTTTTGCCCTTAAAGATGCATATATTTGATGACTAAAAACTGAGCATCGAAGCGAATGGCAGCGCGGTGGAATAATGGCATCGACACAATACCTAATGCGCCATACCATGATCGCACCAAGCCTCAGTTGTTTTTACTGGCAGTCCCTGCAATAATGTTAACCAATGTGATAGGAGACGCGGTGCTCCAAGATCACTTGGTCAACTATTTTGGACACCAAACATGGTATAAATGAGTTTTGAAAAATCTAAAACCTATTCGGGAACATCTATCGACTTCTCTAATAATGAATCAACAAAAATATGGACCATTAAGGGACATTAAGGTTAAAAAATGAGATTGCAACTTTCAAAGTTCAAAAATAAACTAAGTCTGGAAACTTTGCTAGAATTTTCTAAGTTTGAGACCACTTGAAAAGCCTAAAAGGATGAATTAAGCTTAGAAATTTTGCACAGTCTTGTAATATCCCCCTTGGGAATATTCGTCCTTGAATAAGACTAATTGAGATGGGAGAGATTATAGGCTGAAGTATATACTGATCATGAAAAAATGAAATATGAGTACATGAATGACATTAGTGATTTGCTGAGATTCATACTGAGTATGCATATCTGATACATGATTTCATCACTAAGCTGATACATGGATGCATGATTGGGAGTACTGATTCACTTGTTCATGTATATCCGATGCATGAATACATACTGACATGATGCCTGAACACATGGTTGAATATGCAATGGTAGTTGATACCAAGTGTATAATGGAAATCTGAGCATGAAACTGAATACCAAGTTGTAAATGAAATTTGAACTTGAAAATGAATAAGCTTTAAGGAAAGCTATTACCTTAGGCTGAGTCTGAGTTTGTGGAGAAAAGGTGAGGGTACTTGGTCCGCATATCTGCTTCTGCTTCCCAAGTAGCTCCCTCAACGCACTAATTCTGCCAAAGAATTTTGACTAGAGGAACTTCTTTGTTCCTCAGTCTACGGGTCTGGTAGTCAAAGTTTTCAACTGGAATCTCTTCATAAGAGAGGTTGTTTAGAATTTCTATGCCCTCTATAAGGACTACAACTGATGGGTCACCTATGCAATTCTTAAGCAAGGAGACATGAAACACTAGATTGACTGAGGCTAGATCTGAAGGAAATTCAAGCTTGTAAGCTATCTTGCCAAAGCAACTAGGAATTTCCAATATATCAGGAACTGAGCTTTTCGTTCTTGCTGAACCGCTTCACCCCCTTCATGAGACAATTTTCAAATAAACATGATCACCATTCTCAAATTTGAGATCTTCCCTGCGCACATCTGGGTACGATTTCTATCGATTCTGAGAAATCTTGAGACTTTCTCTGATCAACTGGTATTCTTTAAGGTATCGAATACCTATTCAGGCCCTACTACTGTAGCCTCACCCACTTTGAACCAACCAATTGGAGATCTATATCTCCTACTGTAGAGAGCTTCGAATGGAGCAATCTTAATACTAGAATGATAGTTGATGTTGTATGCAAACTAAATCAAAGGCTAGTGGTTATCCCAACTACCCTTGAAATCAATTGCACACACTCGCAACATATCTTTTAAAGTTTGGATGGTCCTTTCGGCTTAACCATCTATCTAGGGATGGAAGGATGTGCTGAGGTGAACTCGAGTACCAAAACCCTTTTGGAATGCTTTCCAAAAATAAGAGGTGAACTGGGTATCTCTATTTGAAACAATAGACAACTAGACACCGTGTAATTTGACCAACTCACTGATATATATTTTGGCGCAATCCTCAGCTGAATAAGACATATGGACTGGAATGAAATAAAATTATTTTTTGGTCATCCTATCTACAATGACCCAAACTAAATTATGTTGAGGATGAGTACGGGGAAAACCCATCACAAAGTCCATGTTCACTTCCTCCCACTTCCAAGTGGGAATATTGAACTCTTGCATGGACCCACTAGGCTTCTAATGATCTATTTTAACCTGCTGACATATAAAGTACTTAGCCATAAACTCTGTAAAATCTCTTTTCATACTTCTCTTCCAATAGATCTCCCGTAAGTCACGGTACATCTTAGTGGCCCCTGGATGAATAGAGTATTGTGCACCATAAGCTTCTGTAATAATTCATTGCCTTAGTCATCTACACCTGGCACACACATACGACCCTAACAATGCAATACACTATCTCCCCCTTGGGAGAAAAACTCAACCTTTCGATCTCTGACTGGCTCTTTCAACTTGACTATACTAGAATCTCTATCCTATTTTACTATCACCTCAAGAAATAGAAATGATTCTGAGTTAGTCTAAAGGTGTAGGCTATGAACTTACCATGATTCATGAGGACAAAACCCAAACCCACTCTAGATGCATCATAGTACACAACGAACCTCTCTGAACTCTCTGGAAGAGCCAAAACTAGAGCTGAGATGTGTCGAGTCATCAACTCATGAAACTCTTCTCGCAAGGATCTGACCACTGAAACTTGACTTTCTTCTGAGTCAGTCTGGACATAGGGGATTGAATAGAATAAAATCCCTCAACAAATCATCTGTAATAGCCAGGCAAACCCAAGAAACTCCTGATATCTGATGGAGAGATAGGGTGAGGCCAATTTCTTACTGTTTTGGTCTTTTGAGGATCAACTCCAATTCCATTATGAGAAATGATATGACCAAGGAAGGCTAGTGACCTTAGTAAAAAATTATACTTACTAAATTTAGTGAATAACTGATGATTTTTGAGAGTCTGTAATGCTATTCTAAGATGTTTTGCATGATCACGCTCACTGTGGAAGTAAATAAGGATGTCATCTTTGAATACTATGACGAACATATCAACTACTGCTTGAACACTCGGTTCATCAAGTCCATGAAGGTCACTAGGGAATTGGTAAGATCAAAGGACATGACTAACAATTCGAAGTGACCATACAAAGTTGAAAGATCTATTTTTGGAATGTCACATTCTCTGACTCTGAGCTGATGATAACCTGATCTGAGGTCTATCTTAGAGAAGTAACTGGCACCCTGAAGTTGGTCAAAAAAGTCATCAATTCTGGGAAGTGTATACTTGTTCTTGACCATAACTTTATTAAGCTGATGGTAATAAATGCACATTCTTAGAGAACCATCTTTCTTTCACATGAATAAGATTGGTTCACCCCACGGGGACACAGTTGGTCTGATGAATCCATTATCTATGAGATCCTTTAACTATTCTTTCAATTCTTTGAGTTCTGCTGGTGCCATTCTGTATGGCGGAATAGATATAGGATGATTATCCAGAAGAAAATCAATGCCGAAGTGTATTTCCCTTTATGGAGAAATTCCTGGAAGATCTTTGAGAAAGATATCTAAATATTCATTCACTACTAGGACTGATTCAAGAATGGTAGTTTTAAAACTAGTGTCCTTAACTTGAACAAGATGATAGGCACATCCCTTAGATATTATTTTTTGTGCCCGAAGGTAGGATACAAGCTGACCTCTGAAAGATGAAGTACTACATCTCTAATCTAGGACAACTTTATTTGAAAACTGAAACTTGACAATTTTGTTTCTACAGTCGACTGTGGCATAGTAGGAATGAAGCCAATCCATGCCAAGAATGACATCAAAATAATTGATCTCTAATTCAACTAAGTTTGCTGATGTAACTTTCTGAGATACCATAATCGGACAGGTCTTGTATACCTATGGGGCTATGATAGTTTTACCCACTAGGGTATAGACTGAAAAGGGCTCTACTATAATTTTAGAACTGACTCCAAAATCAACTGCTATATAAGGAGTAATAAAAGACAAAGAAGCTCCTGGATCTAGAAAAGCATAAATATGTATATAAAAGATCTGTAATGTACCAGTGACCATATCAGGAGAATTTTCCTGATCTTTTCAGGACTGAAGAGCATATAGTCCATTTAGGTGTTGCCCACTTGTGGTGCTTGAATTTGCACCCTGCTAATTTAGGCGATCAGACTGAGTTGAGCAATGGTTACACTGACTCTGAAAGCATGACTAGGGATAATATCTGACACTGTGGCTTGGCTTACCACATCCAAAATAGGCATCGCTTCCAGCGCTACAAATACCCTAATGGTTCTTTCCACAAGTCTAACAAAGAGGATGGGTGCGGGCACTGCTAACAATATCCTAAGGTTCAGGGCCCAACGCCCTATCCCTGTTTCCATCTCTGAATTTTAGTACTGGAGCACTGGATGAGAAAAGAGCTGGAATGGATGACTTTGGGCATAACTAAGAAAGATTCCCACCCTCTGACTTAGGCTGAGTAAAGTTTAAACTACCTGTCCTTTCTCTTTTATTCTACATCTCTCTTCTTAATCTTCTATTTTTCTATCTGTTAAGCATGGATCAGAAGCCTGGCTATGTCTATCTCACTTATCAACATCATAGACTTGCACTCATTGAACACACTATCATTTACTCTAGAAATAAACTTACCCATCTTAGCCTTGTTGTCTGCCACTACATGAGGAGAGTATCTAGATAATTGAGTAAACTTAAGAGAATACTCTTTCATTGTCATGTTGCCCTACCTGAGTTTGATAAATTCTAACACCTTAGGTTCTCTCAGCTCTATGGGAAAGAATCTATCTAAAAATGCAGTGGCAAACTCCTCCCTCTCAATAGGCCCTACATCTATATCCGTCTACGCCTTCCACTGTTTGAACCATGTGTGATCCGAATTTTGCAACTGATATTCAACTAGCTTAGCACTCTCACAAGCGGTAACCCCCATGATATCTATAACTTTCTAACCCTTATCAAGGAATTCTTAAGGGCCCTTATCTGACTTAGATCCAAAAAAGGATGAAGGATTCATTAGGGTGAAGTCCCCAATCCTGGCTACAGCTGAATTGGCCATTGTCTTGGCTGGAACAATAACTAGTCATTCATCTAGGTAGTAACTGAATTAGTAAGAGTAGTGAATACCGCTCTGAACTCTACATAAGAAATATGTTTATCCAAGGGATCTGTGTGGATGGGCTGAGAGGTTGACTGATTTCCATTTCTTTCTTTAGGATGCATGTTCTATAAGAAAAAAGGGGAGAAATGGATAAGACTGAAAGTTAAATTTGAGCTCATTCTTTCTGGCACGACATGAATACTTAAAGAAGGGAAATTGTTCCTAAAACATACTATAGCCCCCTGTATATAAATGTGGCGCACAACACACTCATGAATAAAACTCTACTAGATGTGGATTTTTAGACTCCCTAGGATACTGTTGAACCTTAGGCTATGATACCAAGTTTGTAATGCCCCAAATATGATCCTCAAAATGCTACACAATGGTATGAATATCGAAAGGCCACAAGCTAACCCATGACAGATATCTGTAACTAAGCACTTCATAATATAATATATAAATATGGAATAAAAGGACTAAAAACCCATAAGGTTCAAATATATGATAAAACATAACATCTAGAAATACGGTATATCAATACCAAAATTGAACTAAACTATCTGAACATGCTAGTCTAAAAGTCTCTAGACTGTCTGAAAATTGTGGAGTTGATGGGACATGTCCCCAACTAACTATGTCTACTAAAACTGAAATAATGAAGTAATGTGATAATCATGCTATCCGCGAATGATGAGGACTCACAACAAATCTACTATTGTTGGCTGAATCTGAAGCTAACTATGATTGGGAACTTGAGCGTCCGAACCTATGGTATAAAACACTATGGTGTAGAAGAAAAGTCTGCATCAATACATCTGAATGTAATGGTATGCAAAGTGAGGTAGGCTAAATACATGGGGTTCATATACATGAGCAATACTAACTGACTGAATAACATGAGCGTGAAAATATATGCGTGAATACGCAACTATAAATGAGATCATGATAATAATGACTACTGAGTCTGAATACTGATAACATGAGTTTTATATAACTAATATACATTTAACTAAGTGACTGTGTCTGGTAGTCCTGATTCTGATGGAACTAGCTGACATCCGTACTAAACTGAGTGACTGTATCTGAAAGTCCTAAATATGAAGAACTATCTGAGTTATTTTACTGAGACTTAGACTAAGCCTGTGGGAAGTAGTTATCTAACTGACATGCCTTTTTTTTTAATAGAGTTGGGTCCAATCTGTAACCCCAATCGGAAGGGTGTCAATACCATACGAATGGTAAGGATAAGCTATACGTGACACTTATCTAGCAGTGTCCTCAAAGGAAAATGGTAGGACCCTCAACTGGCAGTGTTAATCCACCTCTTCAACCCTCAACTATCAGTATTAATGTCTCAAGCTATGCTAAATACATAGTTCTGGAATGCTAGGATTACTTCTAAGGGTGACACCCTCTACTATCAGTGTGGGCCCTCATTCTTGGGTTTGCTTGGTGCTTAATCCTACTCCCAACTGAATAGACACTGAACTAATTATACTAAGATGAACAGGACTGAGTTCACTGAGTTTCATGGACTGACAAAATGCTGTTGAATTCTGTAAACTCATTGAGTTCATGAGATTACTGAGTTTTCCTGAGTTATGTAACTGACTAAATTCTACTGAGTTCTGAAACTTGCTAAGAACAATGTTGATCATGGCGCGACTAAGATTATCTTGAAACTGACACTGGCTCTAGTCACACAGCTAAATTGTCGGGTACAAGTACCCTCAGGACTCGATAGCATGATACTGACAAGACATGACATTTCTTGAAGACATGACCATAGTCAACAATTCATAGCACAAACATTGGGGATTTTCATGAAGTATTTTAATGTCATAAGCTTACACATGAATTGGAATACATATAAACACATCATAATTTCATAAGTCTAATCTCGTAAGCATTCCAATGCACCATTTCAATGCATAACAATCATATGAAGGTTATTATGAACATAAGGGTAAAACATGGATTCATCAATTTGGTCGCAATTGAGTCAAAGAATAATTCTTATTCTTTTAGGCATTTTAGCAAACACCTTGCATGTATAACTTGAGGCTTAGGCATGAACATTAAAATAATACATCATAGCAATATTTTTCGCTTCAAATACAATAATTCCAACCATATGCTAACATAATTTCATTATAGGTATTAAATATTTCAACTTGGTAATCATACAATAATATAAATATGGATATGATTCTATTCATAACATATAACTCAAAATTTATATTTTTGAAAGGGTTTCTTGAGCTTCATGGGTGAAAGAAACCCATGAATCAACACTTTAGATACCTTAGATGGAGGTTTCTTAAATATTAACAATGGAGTCTCCTAGATTAGAACTTTCAGTTTAAAACTCTAAACTTGTTCTTGAGGGAATTAGAGAGAAACAACTATATTTTTGTGAAAACCTTGCTGAATCTTGTATTATAGGCTTATATAGGGGTGGAAAATTTACCCTTTTACCCTGAAAGATGCAAACTTTTAATGACTAAAAATTGGGCATTGACGTGATTGGCAACGCTATCGACGTGATACCCAATGCGTCGCGCCATGATCGTGCCAAGCCATAATTATTTTTACTGGCAGTCCCTGCAACAATTTTAACCTATGCGATAGGCGGCATGGTGCACTAAGATCACATTGGTCCACTATTTTGGGATACCAAACATGGTCTAAACAAGTTTTAAAAAATGTAAAACCTATCTGGGAACACCTATTGACCACTCTAATCTTGAATCAACAAAAATATGGATCATTAAAGGACATTAAGGTCACGAAATGAGATTTCCAACTTTAGAAGGTCAAAAATAAACTAAGTATGGGAACTTAGCGTGAATTTTTTAAGCATGAGACCCCTTGACAAGCCTAAACGGATGAACTAAGCTTAGAAATTTTGCGGGATCTTACACTATAATAGGGGTGCGTAGTGTAAAGTGGATATGTAGAAGGGTAAAATAAGATAAAAATTAGTAGGGCTAGGTGTGGTAGAAAAATAAAAAGAGAAGAAAAAATTATGAAAAAGTCAAAAAGAAAGAATAAAAGACCACACCTAACCTGAATGTGCAATAAAGAATAAAAAGGGAGAAATAAGGGTGGAGTAAAAACGAAATAATATAGTAAGTAAAATCCCAAGGTTAATGCAGTGCAAAGGAGTATTAGTCACATCATATGTCCATATGTACTATACAAGCCCCGAAGTCTACATTACAAGCCGAGAAAAAGTCCTATAGTGATCTTAACTTGACTGTCTGCATGCCAAGGTAAAGAAAATAATGGCAAGCCTATGATATTTGATGCACATTGATTGAAACTTCTCTTTTGAGTATGAGTGTCTCTTGAATGTCCCTACATTTACATATATTATTTCTTATGAGTGAGTGGCACATCTTTGTTGTGAGGTCACATAAGTCTTATTGCTAGCTACCTACAAGTTTGGATAGTGTAACTTGTACATATGCATAGTTATCTGTTGCTAATGTAATGCCATTCCTTTATCCTATTATGTAACATTATTGGGATTCATGTTTATACATAGTTGGTTTTGAAAACTAAGACTGGAGGGGGTGGTATGATTTAAGGAAAATGGTTGATTGACTGCCTTGAATAGCTTAGATTCTCCTAGTTAAGAGTCATGTACTATTTTGTTTTGTTGTATTTTTTTCTTGAGGACATGAAAAAGTTCTAAGTTGAGGGTGTTGATGTGCTATAGAAATATAGCACTTTTGATGCTTAAAACTATGAAAATATGCATGTTTCTAAGGTTGTCTTGTTATAGATGATGCGTTTTTGATATGTTATGTAGGAAACTAGGTTTTGGGTACCATGTTTATGAAAAAGAGGAAAAAAGGTGTTTTGGATACTTATGTGAGTAATAATGAGTTTTCATGAGACTTTGTGCATTGTTCGTGACCAAAACATGTGCAAGAATTGAAAAAGAGCTGAAAAATAAATTCACACTTGCTAAGTCAATATGCAGAAAACATGTAGTACATATGGACCATATGTGAGAAAAACATGTGTCAGAAGTTCAAAATCATGAAAGCTAACCTGCAGGAACTTTTTGTCTGGGCACATACGATCACTAGATGCTCCCAGCCTCAGGCCACATGCACCACAGGCGCCCAAGGACAGGCCACATGTGCTGACCACAAGTAGCCACTGATCCCTTTTTCCCATATTTTATTTGGGCTTAGGTTTTTGGGTTTCCTCATGTACTATAAATACCCCTGATATTTTTTTTTTGGTTGAAGTAACACACTTTTAATACTTACAAACATATTTTGATTCCAAGATTCAATTTGTCTTTTGGAATTCTCTTTTATTGATTTCAGTTGATTAATTTAGTTACGATTTTAGGTTTGTACTTCTTCTTATTGTGATTTTATCTTATGTTTTCAATCATGAATGTTTTTTTATCACTTCACAAGTATGAGCGGATAAAAACCCTTAGCTAGGTTTGTTGAAACCCTAACGGATTGACGAAGTAGAGAAGTGCTATCATTTTTCTGAATTGATACACATGCATTCATTGTATTATCTTCACTTTAAAGGTTTTTCTAACTGTTGCAAACATTATAATTCCACCTAGATTATTGCTACTTACTCCACAAGAGCAATAGTGAATAGGAAATAATAATGAAAACAGTAATTTGGAGTTTAAGTATCGATACACGCTACTAGTTTTTATCTATGTAAGATGGGTAGATTTAATCTAATAACTAGAGGCTCAAAATCTAATAGTTAAATGCGATCAAGATAAGGTCTAGTAAGACGACATCCTAAGACTCAAAAGGTAAAGGGTAAAATCCCTTTGCTAATCCAAAAGACTGTAGAAGGTACATAACTTATTGATTCTGCATGCAAGGTATCAAGTTTATTCAACAAACTAGGATAATCCTATTGAGTTGTGAAGCCAGGGGAACACAATTCTAGTGTTTACCAATGATTGATTACAACTAAATTTGATATTCGCCACTTGTTCAATATTGCTACTCAAAACCTCATTTTACTTTTCCAGTTCTACCCGTCAATTACAGTAATTGAGAGCCACGTTTCCATCAACTCCATTGGAACTCAACCCCAACCTTTGTTGCGTTACTATAATTGGCAGCGACCGCATCATATTTAGAGTGGAGGTGTATCTTGGGCATCACCAACCGTCATGGTGTCATTGATGTTTGCTTTATTTCTTTAGTCAGACTATCATGATACCATACATTATATACATACTGGCATTGTAGCATTTGGATTTGGTTCAGTCCATATATATACTCACTGTATATCTATATATTATCATAGTATCATTGATTTCTATTTTAATCATTTTTTTAGACCTTTGTGATACCATCACAGTATATTTATATATTTTTAGGGTATTATTGATGACTGCCTTAATCCATTAATCAGTCTTCTATAATACAATCATAGTACATACATACATACACACACACACACATAAAATAAAGCATGTATATCACAATCACATTATTATTGTGGTTTGCTTTAGTCAATAATGATACCATCACCGTCTATATACTCTCATATATTATTTATGTACGCTTCAACTCACCATTCAGATCTCTATGATACCTAAAACAATCTCTCTCTCTCTCTCTTTCTTTATATATACACATATATATATATATATATATAATTACATAAATTCCTCCTAGTTTGCCCCTAATTACACCCTATTCCAATTTTTACCAAAATTTCATAAAATTTCGTCTTTTTGTTTTTTCGATGCATCATATTATAAGAGATACATCATTAGTGATACATCCAGTGAAGCAATTAATTCACACTAATTAAGGTAAATAATAAAAATTTACTTAATTAAGGACTAAATCACTCGTCATATATTAAAATTAAGAGTCAAAATCCCTAAAAAAATCATAATTATTTATCACGCATATTTTCAAAATATTATTTTCCCCATTCAACTTCAAGAATCATTTTCTCCTTTGTTCTCTATTTTTTTGTGCTCTTTTATTTCTTTCAACAATCCTGAATGAATATATTGGAACCGAATTTCGATGGTTGGGTTATTGATGTTAAATATGAAGATATAAGATTGTGGCATTATAATCCAAAAACATGTAATAATATGGGGATGAATCTATATTGTTGAAGCTCAATATACTGATGAAGGAAATGCATCTTCATTTTTTTATCCATAATCATATAGGATGAAGCTATATATAAAGGTTATGAAAAGTGTGTCATTGATCATTCTTTTGATTTCAAAGGCAAAAAATCCAACAAATAAAGGTATGTATTTGTTGTTGTCATATTTTAGCAGAAATAGAAAATATTTTCTATTTGAGGTAGAGATGATGTTGTTGTTAGTTCATAAATTATGTATCTTATGTGTTGCATATTATTGAGGTTGAGATACAAAATTTACAATTGCTGAGATGCATCCATTTACGAATAGATTTGGTCTATATACATATTACACTGGCAAGATCATACTATGATACATAATTTAGTTTATGTACTGGGCAAAATTTATAACCATATTTGATCAAGATACATAATATATTGGCTAGTGTAGAGTGGGATACATAATTTAGCTTATGTATATGGAAAAAATTTTGAGATACTCTTAAGCGTGAAAATAAATAGTGTAAATTATTGCTGCGTCTCATAAATAATCATCATATGTATATTAATTTGTGTTACATTAATATAAAGATAGTTTAGGTTATTTTTTTCGTATTATTAGATACATATTTTTTTCAACATTAAAATCCCTATATAGCAGTGACTCTTAATCAATTGATACTGTGAATTATTCAATTGCTAGCCATTATTTTTGTACAAGACAACAATTATTGTTTATATTTTTCAATTCAATATTACAGCAGATACATGTTATATTAGAGATACTCAATATAAATGACAAGACACATTTGACACATAACTAGAATTGGTGGTATAATACTCATCTAACATTTGCATTCAGGGTAAAAATATTTGTTAAACATCTTTGTTATGTAGTTGTAGAGACACATAACCTCGTTCATACATCAGATACATTACTAATGTTTGATTGCATTTGTAATATTTGTTGAATAAAGTATAATGTAATGTATTTGGTCAAAATGCCCCAAAATGCCTAATAGAAAATCCAACAAAATAAATACACAGGAAATAGAAATAGTTTAAAGGTAGTCACTACATAAACACCATCCCACGACATGGTAGAGCTAGTTGATAACGCTCAAATTACACCATTATTTCGATGTAAGGAGGTCGTTATTAATATATACCCAACATGAGTCGTCCTCGAGGAGTGTAAGATAGCTTTCAACACCTATGCGTGTTGATATTTAATAGTGTGTTAGCCCATAATGCAAGACTAAAACAAAACATGAAAGTAAATTGAGAGGTTTGAATGTTGAATTTGGTTGAACACAACTACCAAATCACACTAACAAAAGAGTGATACAATTGTTAAATTTATCAAATTAAGAGAGATCTTTAGGTTATATTCTCCTAAGTAGTGTTCATACATGGGAAATCACGAGTTAGTCCATGTTTGGCTAAGGGTTTTAGGTAGTCTAGATTTAGTTTCTTAGTGGTAATATTTTGATAAAACTCTAAGTTACCCTCATGGATTGTTTCGAACACCTCATGAGAGTGATAAGCTCACCAATCTACAACCTCAACTTAGCATCCTTATATCTAAGATAATGTTTATGAATATATCGAATTTACATAACACCATT